>NC_083761.1:78233684-78248684 GCF_963514075.1 Conger conger
TTGCCAGCTGTGCTACATGACATCAGACACCTCAGCCATATTTGCCTCCCTCTGTTATTTCCTTTCTTGTGTGACTCTCCCTCTCTCCTTCATTCTCTTCTGTTCTTTTTCTCTCGCTTCTCTCCCCCCTTTGACTCCATATGATACACTCACTCATCTCTCTCTCTCTCTCTCTCTCTCTCCAGGAGAATTCTGTTGGCCGATGTGAGTGGCTGATAACCAGATGCTTTCACAGAACCCTAAAATACACACACACACACACACACACACACACACACACACACACACACACACACACATACACACATACACACACACACACACATACACACATACACACACATACGCACAGACAGACACACACATACTCACAAACTGGCAGAAGTGTCTCTTAGCCTAACCCTGATCTCATTCCTCAGACACAGAGGTCCATTGATGTCAAGGGCCCTATTTTATTGTGGCTACACTGGGGATTGAACCACCGACCTAGCGGGTCCCACGTCATGTAGCTGTGCTTTAGCCAATGTTGCCCGTTTGCTATGTATAACTCACATAGCACTGGATAGTGGGACTACAAGTGAGACAGAAAGTTCCCCGGAAGGGTGCGGGGAACCCTGGAAAACAGAGAACAAAAAAAGGGAGAAATGGGAGACTGTTCACGCTCGTAACTTGCTGTGTTTTGTCTGCCATATTTGGGAGTAAGCCTTATTTGATCCAGTTGTAGCCTGAGTCTAATTATTGGGCTTAAAGAGCCAAAAAAGCCCGGTGGAGCATCGGGAAAACGCGAACGACGCTGCCAGACCACAACGAAGGGCTAGCGGATTATTTATTCATTTCTTTCCAATTGAAAGTGAGCTCACTCGAGCTACCACCCCTCAAGGCAACGGCATCTTATGGACTTCGGTTCAGTTTGAAGTCACGCGAGACTTAACACCACGCCCCCCTCCCCCCGTTTCCACTGCCGACGTTGGCTAGGGACAGGCAGGAAACGGGCACAACGTCCAGCCTCCAGGACAGGAGAGGAGGAGAGAGACCGAGCGAACGAGCCCCGGTGGATCTGCGGGTCCGGTCCGGGCCCTGAGGGGCGGGGCCACGCGGCGAGAACCAATCGCAGACTGAAACGGCCGTGGACACAGCACCTGACCTCCTCCCTCGACTCGAGCGCTGCTGTGTTTGCAAAAACACGTCTTTGTGCAAAACAACTCCGCGGTCGGCGCAGAGGAGGGGGAATTCAGAGATGAAAGGAGGCGGGGGAATCAGGGCTCAGGGGAGACGAGCGTCTGTGGTCGTCCGCCTGTTTGCTTTTCTTGTCTTCTCTGTTTTTCCAGAGTGCCCTCGTTCCTTTAATGTTGAGAGTGAGGAATGAGCCTGAGCTCTCCGACACACGTCTCCAATGAGCCCCACGCCGACGGCCCTGCAGGGCCCCAAACCTCCCTTCCCCCCCCCCCCCAATTCATTTCTGTTCCTGCAGGGCCCCAAACCCACCCCTCCAATTCATTTCTGCTCCCTGCTCATGACTCCCTGGTCTTAACACTTTGAACAGTATTTTGGAATGTTTTGTTTTTCCTGAGAACTCTAAAGTCAGTGTTCTGGAACGCAGCATCGCTCTCAATTACCAGTAGGGATTGTTACATCAGCGTTAGAATGTTTAGTTGAGAACATTCCAATCGCACAATTGTGACAGTACACCTTAAAAGGTTATCTCATGAGCCATTCTGATGTGTACTAAAACCTACACTACAAGCGACATGTTTTTGTCATCCAAGTCAAGTAAATTCTTAAACTTAATTTTCTGCCGGGTTTCAGGAGATTATACTGCAAAGCCGCTATGTGAGACAACACCAATTACCGTGTTTCTGCACACCTGTTACTACCCAGCTGGCCAGATCCCTGCAGTCTTCCTGTATAGTCTTACATCAACCAGGCCAGGTCTACGGGTAGAGCATAGACAAGGTGGAGGTTGCAGGTTTGAACCTCATTCCTGTCCTGGAAAGGGACAGAATAACAGCAGCCATGTTGAGCAGGCTTTCTGTCTCTTGATTGGTTCATGGTGTGAGCGGTTGTATACGCTATACATGGATGCTTTCAGCATGAATTGACCAATGATTTGAACTAAGAACTAAGAAATAGGGTTCGGGCATGCAGCAGATGGGAAATGTAAATGACTTTTGTCTGACTGAGGCAGTCACAGTGACTGAAATTAGCCACTGGTGAGCCCTCGTCCTGTACGGTTCAGTGGCCTAGTGGCAAGGCATTGGTCTCGTAAACAGAAGATCGCAGGTTCGAATCCCCTCTGTACCTTGATTTGGGCCATGGTATGTTGTTGTCATTTATGCCTCCTGCGTTAATTGCCTTTGGCCGGTATGACCATTGCACAGTTGCTTGTCCGTTTTTTAAAAGGGACTGAAGTTGTTCAAGGTGAGCTCAGAGTGCGGTGAAATGTCTGGGGGCTGGGCGTGGACCACAGTAAGACTGACAGCTGTTTCTGTGGGCTGGGTGTGGACCACAGTAAGACTGACAGCTGTTTCTGCGCAGGATGCGGCAGGTCAGAGGTCAGTTCAGTCATGCAGGAATGCAGCCCCAGGTGGTCGAGCAGGAATCATGAAATCAGGGCCAACAACTGCCTCTTTTCTCATCTCCTTTTACCTGAGAGTCAGGTGAGAAGACAGTCTGGCCGATCAGGAGCGCTCGTTGTTCAGTTAATTACCCAGGAGGAAAGAAAACCAGGGCTGGGTTTGGATTTGAGGGCCAGATTTGATGATCCCTTTTAGCCGCACTTTGAATAAGCATGTGACTAACAACTGGAGATTGTTCTTGTGTGCCTAAATGACACATTTTTGTGCAATAAAAATCTACAAGTGAACCAGTGTATGCAGTCAATTAGCTCATTTAGCAGCTGTAAAACAAAAACCTGCACCCACAACAGTCCAATTGGGATAAGATTGAGCACCCATGCATTCACAAGCCTGAAATCAGGGGAAAGCCCTTTGCATGAGTTGCGACCGTATTTGCATTACTTCTCTGGGGTCACCATGATACCTGACTGCGCTGTACACAACGCTGTCTAAAAGTATACAAGTTTCCATGGCGATGTGAGGCAGTGGGTTCAAGCACTTTGCCACGGTGACCCGTGTGCATGCAGGTTTTCATTCCAACTGATTATGCATGTCTGTGCTGTGTGTGTGTGCGTCTGTCTGTGCTGTGTGTGTGTGTGCGTCTGTGTGTGTGTGTGTGTGTGCGTCTGTGTGCCTGTGCGTCTGTGCGCCTGTGCATCTGTGCGTATGTGTGTGTGTGTGTGTGTGCGTCTGTGCGCCTGTGTGTCTGTGCGTCTGTGCGTCTGTGGGTCTGTGCATCTGTGCGTATGTGTGTGTGTGCGTCTGTGGGTCTGTGCATCTGTGTGTCTGTGCGTATGTGTGAGTATGTGTGTGTGTGTGTGTGTGTGTGTGTGTGTATGTCTGTGTGTGTGTGTGTGTGTGTGTGTGTGTGTGTGTGTGTGAGAGTGTGTGTGAGTGTGTGTGTGTGTGTGTATGTGTGTGCGTCTGTGTGAGTGTGTGTATGTGTGTGTGCGTCTGTGTGAGTGTGTGTGTGTGTGTGTGTGTGTGTGTGTGAGTGTGTGTGTGTGTGTGTGTGTGTGTGTGTATGCAGGGAGGGAAGGGGAATAAGAAAGAGGCCGATCGCACAGACACTCCACAGGGAAAGAGCCAGACAGAGAGAGAAAGTGAGTTCAGTTTTCAGTTTTGAATATTTCTTGGGAATGCCACACATACGCATCAGACTCTTTTCTCCTGCTGAGTTTTCTTTTATCAAAGAGCCACCCATGGGCTGGAACAGTGGCCAAGACGTAGGCCATCGGTCTCATAAACCAGTAATCATGGGTTCAAATCCCACTGTGCCTCTATGAACCCTGAGTGTCTTCTGTGTTCGACATCGGTTGCGTCCCCCACTTATGGTGTCCTTGGCTGTTAATGCATGACCGTCGCACGATTCTCAGGACTTTTTCATGCTGGCTTCACAACAGAAATAGGATTTTTTGTTACTTCTTATACTTTCACGTGCTATCCCTGCTGACTGCTTACATAATGTTTTATGTTCAAATCCAAACCACCTGTGCAACTGTGTGACCAGCAGGAAGGCAGGAGAACTGTAGCTCAACCTCCAATCAGATCAGTGAACAGAGTCTCAGAGTAGAGTAAGGGAACCTGGGTAAAATGTCTCTATATTTCGCACTCATGGCACTGGAGTTTGGGAGCCACCAGCTGGAAAAAAACACGCTGTTTTGTTGGGCGCGACACCAAAGAAATCTAAAAAAAACAAGAAGTCAAAAAAAGACGGATGAAAAACCTCTCTGTTCTCAAAGAGGGGAATGAAAAAGAAAACAGAAAGAGTGAGGGACTGCGAGACAGAGAGGGAGAGAGATAAAAAAAGAAAGAGACAGAGAAAGAAAGAGGGGATTAGAGAGAAAAGGAACAAGCCATCCGAGCAGAAGTGAAGTGGCAGGCGCTCTGGCCGGGACGACCAGGAGGGCGAGGCAGGTTTCGGCGATCAGAGGCGCACAATCACAATGTGGAGAGCCCTTACTCCTCCTGGGGGGGAGGGGGTAAAGCGGGGGGACTAAACATATCGGCTTTTCGGACGCAGCCTCAACGCGCTCTGCTGTGAGAGCTCTGAGCCCCTAATCTCTGGTGTTAAGCTGCCAGCTGGCCTGTGGACTGACACATACAACAGCCACTGGCCCACAGCAGGGCGTGCACACAGTCTATAACACCTCACAAATTTACACACCACAGGGAGTGCACGCAGTCTATAACACCTCACCCACTGACACACAGCAGGGCGTGCACGCAGTCTATAACAGCTCACCCACTGACACACAGCAGGGCGTGCATGCAGTTTATTAACACCTCACACCCTGACATACAGTCTATAACACCTCACCCACTGGCCCAGAGTAGGGAGTGCACGCAGTCTATAACAGCTCACACACTGACACACAGCAGGGCGTGCACGCAGTCTATAACACCTCACACCCTGACATACGGTCTATAACACCTCACACACTGACACACAGCAGGGCGTGCACGCAGTCTATAACAGCTCACACACTGACACACAGCAGGGCGTGCACGCAGTCTATAACACCTCACACCCTGACATACGGTCTATAACACCTTACACACTGGCCCACAGCAGGGAGTGCACGCAGTCTATAACAGCTGCCCATTGCCTATTGCTTTCACAAAATTGAACACAGACCTTTCTTTGTGTTGATCTAGTGGAGATGGATTTTCTTTGGGGACTGATATGAATTTTCTTCAGACTCACAGAGTGACAAACCACCGCTGTCAAGTGTGAACAGACATCAGCATGACATCAAGTGGCATGGTGGCCAAGTGGTAAGGCGTTGGTCTCGTAAACCAAAGATCACGGGTTCAAACCCCGTCCGTGCCTCAATTCTTTACACCTCCTTCAACTGCTGTCACTAGTGTTGTGTGCCATTTTTGTATTGTAGTCTTGTTATTTTGCTAAACTGTACTTAATGTGTGTTGGTAATGTGTATACCAATTTTAGTTCAGATGAAGGTTGTTGGGATCTCCATACAGTGCTGTTGCAATTGAGAGTTGAGAAACAGCCTTGTTTGATGCCACATAAACCCAAGTCATATCAATCATGTTTGGTGGTCATTGCCTTGACTGGCTCATTAACATCAAATCTATGGCCTTTGTGGTAACCCTTTCATGTTGTGTACTGTTGACTTGCATTGTATCAGGTGGACAGTGTAAGAACAAGATGGCTGCCAAGAAGTGCCCAGTTAAAACAAATTATTCTTCCATATTCTTCTGCCTTGTCTTTACAGCCGTGTTGGAACACTGGAACCATTCTCAACATCTCAGAGAATATTGGAGTGCCACTGATTTGCCAGTCTGCCTACACACCTGACTCTCAGGTAAAGGGGACACCACCTATTCCACTCAGCTCCTCGTACTAGCAATGGTCCTGTCCCGCCTGGACTACTGCAATTCTCTGCTGGCTGGCCTTCCAGCATCCGCCATCAGACCCCTACAACTGATCTAGAAAGCACTCTATTGTTGTACTCGGGATATTCTAGCTGCCAACTGCGGTATGCTAATTTGTAAGTTGATATGTTCTTCAAGCATTCCAATTCTATCTACACTGCTCAAAAGAATTAAGGGAACACTTAATCATCACAGCGTAACACCAAGTCAGTTAAACTTCAGGGATAGCAATCTGTCCATTTAGGAAGCGCAAGTAATTGTGAATCTATTTCACCTGCTTTGGGGGAAATGAAAGTGACAGTGAATGAAAACCAAGACACCCCCCAAAAAGGAAACGGTTTTGCATGTGGTGGCCACAGACAATTGTTCTCTCCTGATTCTTCTCTAGTTTTGTGTTCTGCTAGTGCCATTGTCACTACTGGTAGCATAAGGCGGTACCTGCAGCCCAATCAGGTTGCACAGGTAGTCCAGCTCCTCCAGGAAGGCACCTCCATACATGCGGTCGCAAGAAGGTTTGCTGTGTCTCCCAGCACAGTCTCAAGAGCATGGAGGAGATACCAGGAGACCGGCCGTTACACAAGGAGAGCTGGACAGGGCGGTAGAAGGGCTTCAACCCAGCAGCAGGACCGGTATCTGCTCCTTTGTGTGAGAAGGAACAGGAGGAGCCCTGCCAGAGCCCTACAAAATGATCTCCAGCATGCTACTGGTGTGCATGTTTCTGACCAAACTGTCAGAAACAGACTCCATGAGGGTGGCATGAGGGCCCGACATCCTCTACTGGGACCTGTGCTCACAGCCCAGCACCGTGCAGCTTGATTGGCATTCCAGTGATTGGATGACCTCTGTCTACCATTGTGTCTGTATGAACAGTGATTGGATGACCTCTGTCTACCATTGTGTCTGTATGAATAGACCCAATGGGGTGGCATGTAGTGTAGTGGTTAAGGTAAATGACTGGGACCTGCAAGGTCGGTGGTTCTAGTAACCACAATAAGATCTGCGCAGCCGTTGGGCCCTTGAGCAAGGTCCTTAACCCCACATTGGTCCAGGGGAGGATTGCCTCCTGCTTAGTCTAGTCAACTGTAAGTTGCTTTGGATAAAAGCATCTGCCAAATGAGGTGTAAAAATAATAACAATGTACATCAGTAAAGATTTTCATCAAGATCTGATGTATCCCTTAAGTGTTCCCTCAATTTTTCTGAGTAGTGTACAGTATATGGTCACGCTAGGACTTGGAACCGTACTGTCCTCTAGGGTCCTCATCACACTTGTCTCTGTGTTCGCTCTGCACTTCGTTGTACGACGCTCTGGATAAGATTCAGCGTCTGCTAAATGCCTGTAATGTAACTAATAAGTGCTGCTCTGCCCTCATGCCTGATGCCTGGTCAGTTTCTGCATAGTTTTGTGTCCTAAGAACATGTCCGTATCCACTGCCGAACTCACAGAGCACTGAAACATCACGTCTGCAGTGAGGGAGGGTCTTTGCTGAGCCACAATTGTTGTTCTGCACCAGCAGACCTTTTACTGGTTTATTTGATTGTTATTTTTACTGGTTTATTTGATTGTTATTTTTACTGGTTTTCATTTCAGTGCAGCACTGTACACACTGCTCCATGGGCCTCAGCACAGTAGTTTGCGTGCAAGCAATTACCTAATTACCTATCATATTATTTATTTACTCATATCTCATATATGATATTCATTCATTCATTATCCTAACCTGCTTATCCTGAACAGGGTCGCAGGGGGGCTGGAGCCTATCCCAGCATACATTGGGCGAAAGGCAGGAATACACCCTGGACAGGTCGCCAGTCCATCGCAGGGCACACACACCATTCACTCACACACTCATACACTCATACACTCATACACTCATATCTATGGGCAATTTAGACTCTCCAATCAGCCTGCATGTCTTTGGACTGTGGGAGGAAACCGGAGTACCCGGAGGAAACCCACGCAGACACGGGGAGAAAATGCAAACTCCACACAAAGAGGCCCCGGCCGACGGGGATTCGAACCCAGGACCTCCTTGCTGCCCATTGCACCATCCGTGCCGCCCTCATATATGACATCACATATGTAAGTGTTATCCTCAGCGCGGCAGGGATGCGGGAGCATGTTGGGACTCGTTATCTGACTGCACATGTCAGCCTTCGCCTGTGTTATTTACCTGTGGCGCCTCCAATCTGCCACACGCAAAACGTGTTTTCACACTTCGGGCACATGGAAGAAGGGAGCGGGGGGAAAACGAACAACAGAAGGGAGAACAGAGTGAGAGAGCAAGAGAAATAGAGAAAGGTGAGTGAAAGAGAGCAGGGATTGCGAATCATGTCATATTTGTCCTGTGAAAAGCCTCCAGTTTTAGAGTCCAGGGTAGGAGCCCGTTAAAATGCATTAAAAAGCCCTGAGCTTCTCTGGGTTGACGCTGTCTACACAACCCCCGTGTCGGTCCATAAAATGTACATTTTGAACCCGAATTTAAAGACAAAAACACAGGCAGAGAGTGAGTCAACAAGTCAGTGAATCTATTTCAATGATAGGAAGGGATTTACATTGTGCTTGTAACAATGTCTTAACACAACAATCTTTCCTATTGTACCTTTAAACAGGGTGGAAGGGTGTCCTTAGACAGGGTGGAAGGGTGTCTTATTTCACATTCGGCCTGTGTAAGTAAATCTGGAATAGGGGGTTCAGGGTGCGGTGGGATGGGCACAGGCTGGGATGCGCGGTCTGGAGGCTGCACTGCACCCCACGTTCAGGAGATTAAAGGAAGGCTGAGTCCCCCCTGCAGCCTTTGGAGGGGGGGGATCAGCTTTCTGTGACACCAAACACAGTGACTGGGACACCCCCCCCCCCTCCCAGAATGCTTTGTGCTTCAGGCTCATTGACACCTTCAGAGACACACACATACGCACAGACACGTGCACACACCCATGTACACCTACAGACCCCCACACACATATGCACATAAGCACAAGCACACACACATGCACATATACTCACACACACATACAGGCACAGACCCCCACACACACACATACACACACACACAGGTGATGTTATTCTGTCAGCACCTGGGACACTCCCATAAAAGAAAAGAAGGCAACAAGAATACCTTTCATTCACCTGGCCAGCTCTGGAATAAAGGGAGACATGCTTACTTAGTGTTTCTGTTGTCATGTACCCCAGTCACAGACAGTGAGATAACAGGCACTCAGTGATCAGGTTCTCTACCCCCCCCCCTTCCACCCAACCCCACCGCTGCAGGGCTGAAACATGAGCAGTGTGAAGTGTGACAGAGCACATCCCCTTTCACACACACACAGACACACACTCTCTCACACACACACACAAACACACAGACACACACACACAAACACACAAACACACACAGACACACACACACAAACACACACAGACACACACACACACACAAACACACACAGACACACACACACAGACACACACTCTCACACACACACACACACACAAACACAGACACACACTCTCACACACACACACACAAACACACACAGACACACACACAGACACACACACACAATCACACACAGACACACACACACTCACACACACACACAAACACAGACACACACTCTCACACACACACACAGACACACACACAAACACACACACACACACACACACACACAATCACACACAGACACACGCACACAAACGCAGACACACACACACACACACTTACACACACACACACACACACACACGCAAATACACATACACGCACGCAGATACACACACGCATGCAAAACATAGACACACGCATGCAGACACACACACACAGATGCAAACACAAAAAAAGTGAAGAGAAAAACAGCGTTTTCATATGTGTGAAATATGAAGCGCCATACAATCACTGTTCATAACATTAACAGCATTTGGCAGACGCTCTTATCCAGAGTTATGTACAGTTCATTAGACTACGCAGGAGACAATCCTCCCCTGGGACAATGCAGGGTTAAGGGCCTTGCTCAAGGGCCCAACGGCTGCGCGGATCTTATTGTGGATACACCCGGATTAGAACCAATGAACTTGCGTGTCCCAGTCATTTACCTTAACCACTACACTACAGGCCACCCCTTTGGGCCTGTTCATACAGACACAATGGTAGACAGAGGTCATCCAATCACTGTTCATACAGACACAATGGTAGAGAGAGGTCATCCAATCACTGTTCATACAGACGCAATGGTAGACAGAGGTCATCCAATCACTGTTCATACAGACACAATCGTAGACAGAGGTCATCCAATCACTGTTCATACAGACACAATGGTAGACAGAGGTCATCCAATCACTGTTCATACAGACACAATGGTAGACAGAGGTCATCCAATCACTGTTCAAAAAGTTATGGAGGCAGCTATACATGAGCATTCATGAGCATAACCCGAGAACGCAGAAATAACTCAACCCCGACATTAGAGAATGAGGATGACAAACACCAAACAAGAGGACAGTGAGTCAGACTGTCTCACCAAAAACGTGATAGAAATACAATTTTAGTAACAGTAGCGCAAATAACCTCACATTACCACAGTGGTATGCAGAAGAGCATCTCTGAACACACAACATGCCATCAAACCTCTAAGTGGATAGGCTACAGCAGCAGAAGGCCAATGTGCCTAAATAAATAAATATAATAAATACATAATAATGTGCTCACTGAGTGTATATACGGTATACATTTGCTTTCTTTTTATTTTTTGTTTATTGCCCTCTGTGGATTTTGACTGTGTTATTTGGGCAGGTAGAGGGGGGACTCCGTATGTATGTCTTGGAGATGGGACCGGCCTACCAGTTTTACAAGTTCCTTCTGAAAAATAACTGCCTGTGATGAAATGGTCCCTAGAGCAAAATATAATACATGTACACACACACACACACACACACACGTACACACTTCCAGAAAATCTCACATGAAAAACACTCAACTGAACATTCAGCATGCTGATGTGACAGTCAGCACTAGTGACTGAGAGCAATGTAATTCGAGAACACTGCCTTACAAATCTGGAAAATAAAACTTCCAGAAAGCCTACTCTTCGCAGAGGCTTAGTGGAGAATCCCTCAGCTAGCATACCAGCCGATTGCTAGTTCCCATTGCTTCCCCGGACACCCAATCGTGCCAGCCTGACAGAGCAACAGCCCCTGAAAGGCTCTTTGGGATGGACGTGTTGAAGGGTAAATGACTTAATTGCTGTGGGCTGGGGCCTGTGTTGTGGTCTCTGTGGTAGCAGAGTGAACGCCGCCATGTTCTTCACAAATCTTATTAAGCAGAATTGGAATCACACTGGATTGTTAAGGTCTGGGTCCAATAAATGTTTATCCATGAATTTCTTGACTCACAATTAAATGCAAGCATATGCTTTTCTTTCTTCAATAAAAACCCCCTCGGTTCTTAATTTTGGGGTTTGCTGAAGTCACCACAGCTGTACTAGAGAAGGGACCGCTTTGCTTGATGACAGCCCTGCATCTTTGCGTACCCGTGCCTATGTGTTCATGTGTTTTGAGTCTGTTTGTGTGTGTGTTTTTTCTGTGTGTGTGTGTGCAGCCGTGTACACGTGTAGGTGCATGTGCGTGTGTTTGTGTGTAGACGCGTGTGTGTGTGTGCGTGTGTGTAGACCCGTGTGTGTGTGTGTGTTTGTGTGTACGGCTGTGTACACGTGTAGGTGCATGTGTGTGTGTGTGTGCGTGTGTGTAGACGCGTGTGTGTGTGTGTTCATGTGTTTGAATCTGTGTGTGTGTGTGCGCGCGTGTGTAGACGTGTGTGTGTGTGTGTGTGTGTGTGTACGACTGTGTACAGGTGTGAGTGTGTGTGTTCATGTGTTAGAGTCTGTGTGTGCGTGTGTTTGTGTGTGTGTACAGCTGTGTACACGGGTGGATGCGTGTGCCAGTGCGTGGGTGTGTGTGTGTAAAGACGTTTGTGTGTGTGCGTGCAGACACGCACGTGAGCGTTTAGCAGAAAGATTTATGGAGCCGCTTCTGTTTGCTTGGCCCCAGCACAGTTTATCCAGGACCTCAGTGGCATCTCTGCCAACACACCGAGCAGCAGCCCTGCGCTCACAAACCACACAAAGCCACGGCCGCCATTTTGTTTTCCAGCTGCCCAGATCACTCGCAGGTAAACAAGACCTGGTGTCTCTCCCAACTGCTTGGTCCACCACCCCCAAAATAACAGCCCTTCATTTTCACACCATGTTAAAAATTCCCACCGGTGCAGGCTCAATTATTGTATTTGGTTTTCTTTAACCCTTTAAGACCCACACTGGGAGCTGGACTTAAGACCCACACTGTGAGCTGGACTTAAGACCCACACTGTGAGCTGGATTTAAGGCCCACACTGTGAGCTGGATTTAAGGCCCACACTGTGAGCTGGACTTAAGATCCACACTGTGAGCTGGACTTAAGACCCACACTGGGAGCTGGACTTAAGACCCACACTGGGAGCTGGACTTAAGACCCACGCTGTGAGCTGGACTTAAGACCCACACTGTGAGCTGGACTTAAGACCCACACTGGGGGCTGGACTTAAGACCCACACTGTGAGCTGGACTTAAGATCCACACTGTAAGCTGGACTTAAGACCCACACTGTGAGCATGAGTGTGTGACCCTCCTTCACGACCACCCCAGCTCTGCTACACTCCACACGAGTGTGTGATGCACCTCCAGACCTCCACAGCTCTGCTACACTCCACACGAGTGTGTGACGCACCTCCAGACCTCCACAGCTCTGCTACACTCCACACGAGTGTGTGACGCACCTCCAGACCTCCACAGCTCTGCTACACTCCACACGAGTGTGTGACGCACCTCCAGACCTCCACAGCTCTGCTACACTCCACACGAGTGTGTGACGCACCTCCAGACCTCCACAGCTCTGCTACACTCCACACGAGTGTGTGACGCACCTCCAGACCTCCACAGCTCTGCTACACTCCACACGAGTGTGTGACGCACCTCCAGACCTCCACAGCTCTGCTACACTCCACACGAGTGTGTGACGCACCTCCAGACCGCCCCAGCTCTGCTACAGTCCGACCCTCCTGCCATCCCGGAGGCTGACCCGGCCCCCTGTCACAGACAGAGCTCAACCCCCACGGTAAATATTTACTGTCCCAAGGCAGGCACAGAGAACGAGAAAACACCAAACAGCAAGTGTGTGTGTGTGTGTGTGTGTGGGGAACTGGCTGTGTGTGTGTGCATGCATATCACTGCCAGTGTGTTCTGTAGTTCATCAGCCTGGGCTATGTTGTCCAGTGAGCCATTGACCCTGTGAACTACAGCAAACACACACACGCACACGCACACACTATGGGCCTCATTTATCAATATCTTCGGAAATCCGTGTGAAAATGTATGTGTGATCTGAAACAAACTAAAAATTTGCGCCGGATTTATGAAACAGCTGTAGACACGTATCCACGTGTGTATGTTGATGAATACCAATCAATCCTAAGCAAAAAGCGCGTGCACAACATGTATAATTAGCATAAATTGACGTCCCTAAAATACCTTATAAGGACCACGGAAATCAATTTCAGGCAATTTTAAGAGATTAAGATTTTTTTTGTATCATTATATGACTGTTTGTGTTACAGCTACTTTGACATTTCTCTTTCCGAATATGAAAATATATATTAAACGTATTTAGGACTGAACATCTTCTATGCCATGATGTTTTCTTATAATAAACTTGAACTTGCCGTTATTGTTCGTTCGTCATTCCGTTCGAAAATGGATGAGGAAATTAAACTGATTGTCCTCGTGGATAAATATAAAGCGATGTGCCAAACCTGATGAAGATCCACTGGGATCGAAATGTCAATATAGGTGTGTAAGGAGCATATCAGCGTGCAGGCTTCCTTCTTTTCATCCAAACTAACATCTAAACATCGGTAAATAGCCTACTTTTGTTTATATAGGCTACATAAACTATGTATGTGCTACATAGGACTGGAATTAAAACAGTGTAAAATGTGGAACAGGTAAAACAGAAATGGTCTGACATAAAACTGGAGGCAGGGTTATAAAATTATAGGAGAGACGTTACTATCTGGGATTATCAAGGAGCGATATATTTCCACTGCTCGGTGCCAGTCCGCAAGAAGCTGAGAACGGAAAGCACCTGATCATGTTCTGGAAGTAAGCTATTCTTTAATATTCTATTAAAGATGTAGCACACAGACATATAATGTAAAAAATGCATATGTATACATTATATTAAAGCAACACATGTAATCTAAAGAGAGTCTAATGCTGCGTCCACCTCCCGACTGGGAAAAACAGTTCACGTCAACCTGTGAAATCAAACGCGAGGCAAAAAGCAAAACTCCTTAACAAATTAAGCGCATGCCATGCCACTTCTATACCATGATGTTGAACTCGCCGTTATTGTCCGTTGTTGCTTCTATGAGCCTCACCAAAGGAATCGGTTTTTTAATATGAGCTCTTTCTGAAGTAGGCTACGCCTTGCCCCAAATCTTCTAATAGGCTAAAGCAATACATTTACATGTAATGTTAGGAGAGGCCAGGCATATAAACGACGGTCTAAGCAGCGTACGCCCTATTTATAGCAAACTTTCAGACTTGTAGGCTACGCCCTATTTATAGCAAACTTTTTACGTGTTTTATGGAATTTATATAACACTCCACGTCAGCATTAATTAATCAGGATTACCGGATTGAAACATAATCCATTTTAATGTTGAATCCTATTCAAATGTTATATGATATGAAAAATTATGATATTCAATTGGCTTATTACAAAAATGTTATATATAATATACATTTGTGGAATAATAAACGCACAAAGCACGCTTTGGAAACGTGCTTTTTCATTTCTGCGCTCAATACGAACAGGTGAGACCACTCGTGAAGTTCCTTCGGCACCTACAAAGAAAATGACATCCGAAAACTTTGATAAATCCCTCTTTATTTGT
>NC_083761.1:78251184-78263684 GCF_963514075.1 Conger conger
CACTCCATCCTCCTTATACTTCTTAACATCCTTTAAGAGATTATTAGCTTTCTGACTGGTGACCACTTCTGGGGACCCCCCCCCATTCAGTTGCCATGGTGGTATGACCCGAACACTTATTACCTGACCTTTCGGATAAGTCCAAGGAGCAGGGGGGGTTAAGCCTATACCCCAGTGTGCCCAGTCCAGCGTCTCACAAATCTGTAATTAAATTGCTGAGGCACCAAGTAAGGAATGTTTGCATCTCTCTCTCTCTCTCTCTCTCTCTCTCTCTCTCCTTATCTTTGCTTGTCCTGTGTGTTGCTGGAGATCCCTCTTTTTGTCCACTGAAAGAATACCCCCCACACCTCCCCCACCCAGATGAGCGTGTTTATGGAGGGTGGGCAGCCGGTTGGGGGGGGGGGGGGGGTTGTGTGCCAGGTTTGCAATGCAAGCGAAAGTGCTTCTTTCTTTTTTTTTATCCCCGAAACACAAACATTGGAAGAAGAACTTCGCCCTCCTCTCTGTCTCTGCAGCGTGTCTGTCTGTCTGTCGGTTTCCCAGCGTTGCCGAGCGCTGGCCTTTACAATGTCCCCACCCGCACAGCTGTGACTGGGCCCGGCCCCCCGGCCTGAAGACCATGCCCCAGACGGGCTAAATAAATCTTCAATTAAACCGAGGGTATATTTTCTTTTCTTTTTTAACTGACCGGGGTAGAACCTACGTGCCTTTGGACTGTAGGAGGAAACTGGAGTACCCAAAGGGGACCCACGCAAGCACGGGCAGAACCTGAAAACACCATGCAGAGAGTCCAACCCAGAACCTGGGCCAAAGGAGACCCGTGCAGATTCGAGCGGGGCAGGAAAGCTCCGTACAGAGACTCAAACCCAGAACCTGGGAGGTTGGCGGTTGAAGCCATCCAGTGTGGCCGCAGTAAGATCAGTGCAGCCGTTGGGCACTCAAGCCCACATCCAGGGGGGGTTTGCTGCTCAGTCTAATCAACAGTAGGTCGCTTTGGAGAAAAGCGTCAGCTGAATAACTCGCGTCATGCAATAGAGCTATATCCTTCACTCCCCCGCGGTCACGCAGCAGCACTTATTGATCTCCATTTATGACAATTCATAACGTTTGCCTCTCTCACTTTATGGCAAATACTTTGTTCTGTTCGCAAATGTAAACGGGTGAGAGAACAAGCCAAAGTACTTACAGCAGGTTTTATTGATTTTATTCGTTTACCAGGGACAGTGCACATGAATCAACATTTTCAGTTTCCACATCCATGTAAATGTGCCAGAGTGAGCTAATGAGCTCGTTTTAATCTGTAGTCCTTAACCTGCATGTCTTTGGACTTACTTACTGTTTCAATTGGACGTTAACAACTATTTCGATCTTTTTTTTAAATGCTAATGCAATTACAACATTAAGAATAGATCTAATAATTTAATAGATATATGGAACGTGTGGGCTTCCCCTGTCTTTTTATTTTATTATAGTGATTTTTGTTTACATTACATTACGTTATTGGCATTTGGCAGACGCTCTTATCCAGAGCGACGTACAACAAAGTAGTACTTTTGTACTACTTTATTCTTTTGCTCATATGTAAAGGTTTTATATATTTAATTTCCTTTGGACGATATATGTCAGTATATTACCTGCTCTTATAATATGTTATTGTTTTAATACAGCTTTATAAAAATATATACAGTACAGGGAAACCGCACAGCAAACTGCAGAGCTAAACACACACGACATATCCAGTGTTCAACTCTAACAGCAATCAAAAAGCAGTAAAAACCAGTCGTATTTATTCAACGTGAACTTGTGAGTGTTAATTCAACTCTAATGGCAGAGTGGGTTTTAAACAGTGATTAACTGTTTCGAATGTTGTGATTTACAGTTTCAAACCCATGTAACGAAGGGTGCAGTTTAAAGTCGTTCAAATGTTCTCTTACACAAACTGAAAAGGTAACTGGGTAAATCATTATTGCTAGCTTTCACGTTGCTATTTCCTGACAACACATGACAAACAAAGACAAAGTTGTTTCGTCCATAAATCGTGTGGAGTTTAGTGTTTACACATGGCCGGCGGAAGCATAAAGTAACCCATGCGTAATCAATTTCAGAGCGCACAGAGGAGCTCTCGCTGGAGAATTGAGGGTCGCTCACAATCGACTTCAGGGCTTGAAATTCTCTCCTCTGGCATGCTGACAATATTGATCGAAGACATGCCTCCATTACCGAATTTACCTGGTGCGCATTTGTATTGTGGAGAGAGGGTGATAGGCGCGAATCACACTTTGAAATCGCGAATCACACTTTGAAATATTTCTTAAAGGAGACACAAACCCCATGGATGTAAAATACAAATAAAAAAGGCCCGCGTTGAGTTTGAAGATGATTACAGAGGCGCAGAGATTTAAAATATAGGCTACTATTATGCGGCCACTTTGTCCTCGTGCAGTCAGATTTAGGGTACTGAAAAAGACAACATTTTAAGAACAGTTTGCAAGGTCACAGAGAGGGCCGCTGACGCTAAAATATCAAATGACCGGTCATTATCTCATTTCAACTTTCCGCGTGGTAAACTCTGGTCATGGGTCATTTAACTTTGGGAGGAAAAAATCTGCATTATTTCTGAGCAGACTGTATCCCTTTTTCATTTGTACAATTAACCCATTGATAACATATTCTGCACTTTAGCGAGACCATGTTTCGAAATCCATTTCTGAGAGTGGCTGAGGCCATGGATAAACTAGAAAATAAGAGTCGCAGTAAGTGCATTTTCTAAAGTCGCAATCAATCGTTGTGTATGTGAGTGAAGTTATCGGAGGAAGTGTATGGGTGCAGTGGGACTCGCGGGCGAAAGAGTCTGGAGAATTTAGCCAGTGTGATGTGATGATGTAACTCAGGGATCTTTTTGTTTATACTGCGAGATAACCTGTTCTACCACGTCTCGTTTGATTTGTTTCTTCACACGAATATGTTTGTCGAAAAAGTCAATATGGGAAACAGCACTGCCGTTTAGACGACCCGCTAGATTGTCCATCTCAACTCAGGCATCTACATTCCAAGAAAAAATGAATTCAACACAATTCCCTTCTGCAAAAAAACTATTTTAAATGTAAAAAACCGCCTTGGTCTTTTGATTCTCCGAGACGCACGAACACATTTCTTCAAAAAGCAATAACGTTTTTTAAGAAAATAAACTTGAGCAGTTAATGTCTTTTACATCCTGCATGACTAAACATAGGCTACTTGTCTCCAAACTTTCCTCTTCGTCCCTGTGCGCGCAAGGAGACGCGCAACCTACCGAGGAGGAAAATGAGAAATAAAGAAAATCTGCCTTAATGGGTTCTCTGCCCGTGGGAGTGTAATTTCCCAATTTTAATCTCCGGTGATCCGCTTAACGAATAGCCTTCTGCTTCCAAAAATGAATCAGTTGACACCCCTCTTAATGCCTCATTCGTGAAACGAGTTATATTTTGTAATCTATACTTTGTCAATTATAGTACAAAAATACTAACACCTATACGCTTTCAACAGGTACCAGGTAGGCTAGAGAGTGTAAGAACCTCCAGAAGGGATAAGTGCCCCCTTCGCACTGCCAAATCTGTTGTGTATTCTCTACAAGACGATAACACGTCCTATATGCGCAACAAGATATCCAGCAGATTGGCTGGGGTATATAAGGTCATCTTGACATTGTATCGAGTTGATCACGTTGCTAGGTCGGCAAAGAAAGGTGGGATATGTGTTCCGTTGCCGATTCCGTGGAATTGTACCGACGCTCGCGCAGGGGAAGCCGGGCTGTCTGTAGTTGCAGAACACTACACACGCGCTCACGTCCGAGGCACATTCCATAGCAGGCGGGCGGAAACTGTTTTATGCCTCAATACTCTACAGCTGAAAAAAAGAAACTAATGTAATACGAAGCTTCAGGAAATAGCCTTTTAATGTTTTTTGGTTTTTTTTTTCCTGGGGTGAAACGGGTAACCTAAAATGAATAATTGCTGAGACACGTTTTTTGACATGGTCATCTGTTCTAATCATAGGAGAACAAGAAAGATTTATGTTGCACAATCTGACGTGATGCAGAGAATGTAGAAATTAAATATATATAGGCAACGATACGACTGCTCCGGCCCAGCTTCCTCTAAACTCACTCGTTTATAGATTTGTTTCCAGCTGCTTTGATTTTGCCCATGTGTGCATCTCAGCATGTGTTTCCGATGATTTGAACAACTTGGGACAGTTTAAATCTGCGATACGCCCACACGCGCAATAAGCTCAACAGACCTGGCCATTTATGAATGCATAAAACAGCATTACAACAGCTGATTAAAATAGCATGTTCTAAACTCACCGGTTGGCGTAAGGAGGAGATTGGATTGGGACTCTGTTTTGCCGCAACTTCGCTTAACTTGGTTTCGTATCCAGAAAGAGGAAAACTGTTGAAAAATCCTTCTTCGGTATCAGCAATTCCAAATCTATCCACGAGCCTGTGGGCTATATCAGTGGCTCCACTTCACATCAGCACTCGCTGTGGGGAGGGCTGCAAGTCTTCATGAGGAATGCGCTCGGTTCCAATGGCAAGCAAGCGCGTCCGGGCTGAGACAATAGCGCTTTATTGCCGTCAGAGAGCCGAGAACTTTTAGTGCAGAAATAGGCGGGGCGAATCTAGCAAGGACGCGAACGAAAGCCTTCCATACACCGCCTCCCTGATCGGCGATTGGCCAGAACTTACCTTTCCTTACGAAAAGGGGGCGGGACACAGTCCCACAGGTTGCGGTAGTTTTTCTTTTCTTTTTTTCGTCAACGTAACACTCTGTCGGGGCGTAGAGTGTTACCCATTAGCCCGGTTGTTCTAAAATTTGCATAGGAAACTGCATTTGATATCTGAACAGAAATAGCACAGTTGACAGAACAACGGCACGACCTGTATTCTGTTATGGAAATAAGCCTCGTCGGGTAACCGTTGGCATACGCTGCAATACAGCTGTTTTATAGTCAATATCAACAGCATGTAAATCTTAAACATCACTGCATGCAAGTATTTATTTTAATAATATATAATTATTCACGCACATAAACACATACACATACACATCTCACACAAATACACACACAGAAACGCACACACACACACACACACACACACAAACACACATACGTACACATGCAGCACACACACAAACACACACACAGAAACGCACACACACACACACACACACACACACATACGTACACATACAGCACACACACAAACACACACATACAGCACACACACAAACACACACACATGCAGCACACACACACAGGCACACACACAAACACACACACATGCAGCACACACACAAACACACACTCTCAGGATGGTTCTTGCAGTCCGTTTGGCTCTCGGCTGTTTCTGCGCGGCTCTCGTGCGTGGCAGTGGATGAGACCAGGTCATGTGACGCAGGACAGACGCGCCCCAGACTGGTTTGACACCGTGTCTGAAAGCCTGACTCATCACGCGGCACAAAAGCGCACGCCACACGAGCGCTGTCGCTAATCCAACGGATGCACGGCAGCCCTGACTTACCTTCACACCCAACAGTCACTGTCTGGCCCATTTAAAACTGCCACATAATGGCCATTACTATTATTTATGACTTTATATAGTTCAGCTAGATTTTTGCTATGTTATACATGCTTTATAAATGGTTAATAACAGCCTTAAACAATAGATAATAATAATAATAATAATAATAATAATAATAATAATAATAATAATAATAATAATAATAATATAGAACATATTTCCAACAACGTCCTCCAAAACCACATAACATAACAATTACTGCATTTTTTAAAGAACTTGCAGTATGAATGGTAAACGGTTGGCATTTATATAGCACCTTTTTCCAAAGTGCTGTACAATTGATGCTTTCATTCACCCATTCATACACACCAACAGCAATTGGCTGCCATTAAAAGGCAC
Source organism: Conger conger (assembly GCF_963514075.1). Classification (NCBI taxonomy): domain Eukaryota; kingdom Metazoa; phylum Chordata; class Actinopteri; order Anguilliformes; family Congridae; genus Conger; species Conger conger. Next base: position 78,257,147 of record NC_083761.1, read on the forward strand.
CGACCAGCTCGTCAGGAGAATTTGGGGGTTAGGTGTCTTGCTCAGGGACACATTGTCACATCTAGGGTGGGATGGAACCGGCAACCCTCTGACTGCCAAATGACTGCTAAGTAATAAATAATAATTATGAAGATAATTATTAAAATAATATTATATAAGTAATTACAAAATAATAAGAATTTAACTTATGTGACATAAGCAAGTGTACAGGATGAGAAAATGGTAAATGGTTGGCATTTATATAGCGCCTTTATCCAAAGTGCTGTACAACTGATGCTTCTCATTCACCCATTCATACACACACTCACACACCGACGGCGATTGGCTACCATGCAAGGTGCCGACCAGCAAGTCAGGAGCATTTGGGGGTTAGGTGTCTTGCTCAGGGACACTTCGACACAGCCCGGGCGGGGGATCGAACCGGCAACCCTCCGACTGCTAGACGACTGCTCTTACCGCCTCAGCCATGTCACCCCTGTTTCATGATAATGAAACCATGACAATGCTTAGAATCTTTTTTTATCGTAATAATTTTGTGTTGTATATTTCTTCGCCCCCGAAAGAGTGAAAAACAGAAAAATCTGTTCCAGTGAAAATATGTATACATTTTTGTTGTTGTTGTTGAATGTCCACACAACAGAACGGGGACATAGATGCATTGCTGGGGTTCAGGGTATATTCAGCATATCAGGATATAAATGATATGTTAAGCATTAATGGCAGCCCTGATTAACAGTGGACATATTCTAACTAAAACAGCGGGGGGTCTGCCTCTCGCCGTCTCTCGCTGTGAAAGGTATCGCATGGATCATCGCAAAAATAGTTTCCCAGTGACTTATGGGTAATCAGTCCTCAGAGATGGCCATTCCCTCCAGGCAGATCTGAGTGAATCCAGGTGGACGTAAATCACTTCACTGCACTACGCTGTTAGACCCCAGGTGAGACACCCGAAAGTGAAATGTGCCAGACTTAAGAGCAAAGCGGACTGAGACAGAGTCACTCTCATACCTTTTTTTCCCCTCTGTTTATCTTAGAACAGGTATGTACTGATATAGTTCAGAATATTTCTCCCCCGTGTATTGATATTCCATTCACTTTGATGGACATTCCCCTTGTGTGCCATGTCACCCTCCTCGTTTCAGTGTTTGTAGATGTCGGCTTATGTCGCGTGACTTTTAAATTGGTTACACGCACACGCGTTGTCTCTTACACATGTATTCATGTACAAAAACACACTCATAGGCATGCACGTAGACACATACATACTGTATGCACACACATGCTCACACAGACACACGTACACAGACATGCATTTGCTCACACACACATGCACAGGTATGCGTGTACACAGACATACACATGTATGTACGCCCACTCGCAGTCTTGAGAACATCTGTAAGACGTTACTCTACACACACAGAACAGACAGATGATTACATGCATGATCTGTGGGAGACCAGATGCCCACAGTATTGAACTGTGCTGGATCTCAGTTGTGCACCTTCCTCAGCTGAGCACAATCCAAATCCAATGGAGGAAATGAAGTCGAACAAACTCTCTTTCTCTCTCACTCTTGCTCTCGCACTCACTCTAACTCTTATTCAACCTATTCCATGAATTCTTTGCTCACGTCATATCTAGACATGTATTAATTCACGGAGAGCTGAGGTAAAAAACAGAGAGAGGATGAAGTTGAGAACACACTCCCTCCACAAAGAGTGAGGGGGTGTGACACTCTCTTTGGATCCTCCAGCATGTATATTTACGGCCCTGAACTTTTCAACCCCCCACCCCCCACCAAGTTAGCGGTACAGCAATCATGCACCCCCCCCTCCCCATCCTTGTTACCTTACGCTGCTAAAGGTGGAATGGGATCTTTCTTCAGGCCTGGGTTTGAAGCACCGTCTTCATTTGGTGCAATGTTCTGTTTGGACACTGCTCCCTCTGCACGTAAGCTAAGCCAAGCTAATATTAACTCGTGTTAGCTAATGCTTCCTAACGTCTGCTAATGCTGGCTAATGTTTGCTAATGTTAGCCAAGGTTCGCAAACAAACACGAGCGATCGATTACCCATGAACACTTGCTAATCCACTGTGTAAAGCGCTCCATCCCACTGCCATTGTTGCATCCCCCTTGTTGCGTTCCTCAGTGAACAACATTAGCTCAGGCGGTGCGAGCAGTCGTCTGGCAGTCGGAGGGTTGCCGGTTTGATCCCGCCCTGGGTGTGTCGAAGTGTCCCTGAGCAAGACATTTAACCTCTTAATGCTCCTGACACGCTGGTTGAGTACCTTGCATGTGTATGACTGGGTGAATGAGAAGCATCACTTGTACAGCGCTTTGGATAAAGGCGGCATATAAATGCCAACCATTTACCATTCAAAGAAAATGGAGCCTTCAATTTGAAACCGTTGACTATGCTGCCAGCATCCTTAATGTGGGCTCCTCGTCAGTATTGAGAGATTTGAAAGTGGGGAAGTGTATAGGTTGCAAGGATGTCGTCTGACCATAATTACAAATCCGGGGCCAGTTTGCGTGGAGATTCCCCATGCAAAACTCAGTTTAGTCCAGGAGTGAGTTAATCTGCGCCTGTTGTCAGTGAAAGAATTCACCCTGACCTGGCCATTTTGGGATGTGACGTTGAAGCTGTGACCGTTCTGTTCCTTTAGCCCTTCCCTGTTTTAGAGTTATTCCCTACCCTCTGAACTCTGCTTTTGCCAGAGAGGACTGTCTGAATGTGTGTTCATATTTTAAAAAATCTAGAGATAAATCAATGACAAATATTTAGTCTGTGTTACAAAGTGCGTCGTCAAAATAAAACACATATACAGCCACACACGGTAGCAGTGAGCAGTTCCAAATGTAATATTTAATATGTATTAATATGTTATTTTATCAAATACGTGATATACACATAGTAATCATACTGTGAATGCCCATTTGCCGATAAGAAACTATATACTACGTAAATATCAATGTTAGAACAAGAAACATGGCAAAGTAAAAGTTTGTAGTATGATTTGTGATTATAATTATCATATGCTCACAGACATAAAATGACTGTGGAGGAAATTTTTTGTTTTGCTTGTCAAGAATCACATTCTCTGTAAAGTTATCTTTGTAAAGTTCTCTTTGGGTACAAGTGAGTACATTTTCCAAACAAAAAAAAGGTATGAATTAGTTACTACTATTAATGGCTAAGGTACATGACTGGGACCCGCAAGGTCGGTGGTTCTGATCCCGGTGTAGCCACAATAAGATCCGTACAGCCGTTGGGCCCTAGAGCAAGGCCCTTAACCCTGCATTGCTCCAGGATAGCATTGTCTCCTGCTTCTAATCAACTGTACGTTGCTCTGGATAAGAGCGTCTGCCAAATGCCATTAACGTAAATGTTAATACATATTGCTGGCTACAGTTTTATGCACCTATAAGATATCATGCCAGCGACAAGCATTCGTACCTTTCTAGGCACTTTTCGTACCTTTATTTCCGAGAGTGTAATGTGATATAAAATGAACGGCAGTAATGAACAGCAGTGGAAGGAACGCTGGTCATCTGGGAGGAATGAAGAAGGGGTTTTGGAGCCGCCATTTTGTAGGTGAACGACGGCCCTTCCGGAGCTAGTCAGAGGAACGGCATACGCACGTGGGTGCGAGGAGAAGCTACACAGGTGCTAGTTTTTTTAGCTTCAAGATTGGCATGTAAACGTTACCGTGGGGATGGGGGGGTTTAAAAGTGTGTGAAATAAAAGTACGAGTACTCTCGGGGCGTCAAGCAGTTTGATGAGATGCAGCCCTCCCCCTTAAGAGGGGGTTGTTACCCCCCCCCCCCGCGAAGGGGCGACTAAATCCCGTGTCCTCACTGCTCCTCAGAGCAGGAGCCCAGATTTAGGATTAGCTCTGCTTTTCGGCTCATAGTGGATCTGGACACTGGGAAATCTGATCCTGTACCAACACTCTGGGTCTAAGATGTAATATGACAGGACTGCCCACTGCCCCTGTCCCTGGAGATCTTGTCTCTCCAACCCTAACAAAGCACACCTCATTCAATAGCCAGAGCAGAGCTGTCCAATCCTGATCCTGGAGATCTACCATCCTGTAGGTTTTCACACCAACCCTAACAAAGCACACCTCATTCAACAACTAGAGCAGGGCTGCTAAACCCTGTTCCTGGAGATCTATCATCCTGTAGGTTATTGCTCCAAATGTAATCATTCAACAGCTAGAGGTCTTGTTGAGCTGCTTCTTCGTCGAATTAAGGTATAAAATGAAAGTACACAGGACACAGCAGATCTCCAGGGACAGGGTTGGGCAGCCCTGGTTTGTAACTATAGCCCCAGGCCCACAATGCAATGGGATGAAGGAGTGCAAACACAGTCCCGTTCTCCGCAATTCCAGCAGCCCTTTCTCCCAACAGAGCTGGATTTCTCCGGTTACGGTGGAAACCGCGCCGGGGTAGGGGGGGTGAAAGCGTTTTTTACTGAATCCCACGGTCATGCAGGGTAGGCCTGACCTTGCGCTGACCTCTCCTGCGCGGTAGGACGAGAGCGGCCTCTCTCACGTGTCTCCCGTCGGAGAGGCAGGTCTGAGCTGTGTAAACACCGCAGGAAACGCCCGGGTGGGGGGTCAGAGGATGGCAAGCAGGGGGAGGGGGTCTGGAGTAAATTACTCTTCATGGTGAAGCAATTTCTCTCACACACACACACACACACACTGTGTGTGTAGTGTGTGCACGCATGAGGGCGTTCGACTACTTCATATTACCTTATAATTTGTGTGCGAAAATAAATAAAGACTTGAATGGCAGTGTAATGTTCCCTGGGGATCGAGTAAAAAAACATACGGAGAGCAACTTTTCCCCCCTCTTTCACACTCTCAATTTCAATTTTAATTTGCTTTATTGGCAGGAAAACTACAGTCATATTGCCAAAGCAACGTATACCTACAGAAATACAGAGAAACATGGGAACCGTCTCTGGCTCTCTCTCTCTCCCTCTCTCTCTGGCTCTCTCCCTTTCTCTCTCCCTCTGTCTCTGGCTCTCCCTCTCTCTCTCCCTCTCCCTCTGGCTCTCTCTCTCTCTCTTCCTCACCCTCCCTCTTTCCCTCCTTCCCTTCTCTTTTGCTCCCCCTCTCTCTCTCTGACTCTGGCTCTCTCTCTCTCTGTCTCTGGGTTATTTATAGAGGCTGTGCTGCTGATGAGGTTTCCACCTGGTCTGTGTTGCCTGCTGTTCCACATTGCTCTCTACTCATAATTTCAAAAACTTCTGAAAGTCTCTCTATCTCTCTCTCTCTCTCTCTCACACACACACACACGCATGCGGGTGCGCGCGCACACAACTTAAGTCTGGTTTGATGGAGATGCATGTACCCTTAAACTGGTGAAGTTTGATAGAATTTTCAGGAAAATTTTAGATCTTGGAAGATCCTTGTTTTGTGCATCAGGGAAATGTAGTCAGGGGTTGGCGCTGTAGTTGTGATAGTGAGAAACACGACGCGGCATGTGGTGACAGATTAACGGGGGTGTCTGGTTTGTCCCAAGATCCTTGGCCTCACTGCGGGAGAACGCTTATGGGCGGTTTGGGCGGGTGGTTGCTATGCAGTGGATGTATCAGGGCGGGCCTTCTGGGTGGTGTCAGGAAGTGATGTCACCTGAGAGAAAGTGACAGGGGTGCGAGGAGGCGGAGCAGGAAGTCAGTTCTCAGGCTCTCGGGTGTCGGCTCGCAACGGAAGAGAGGGTGAGAGAGGAAGAGGGGGGAAGAGAGAGAGGAGAAAGTTTGCTGGGAAAATTGTTACGTCCTCCCCCCACCCAACACCCCCAGTGATAGTGTGGGAACAGAGTCGCTGTGTGATTTTACGGCCGTTAAATAATGAAATAAGCAAAGTCAATCAGCAATGAACATTCGCTGGAATATATTAAGAGGATCTATGCACTTTAAAATGTACAAATACAGATTAGTAATACAATGCCAATGTATTGCATGTTAAAAACACCATGTAATAATGTAAGGAGTAAAAGCGTTTATTAAGTATTTCAGTGATGTGTATATGTACATTTTTCTTCAATTTCCTCCTTCGAATAGCTTTCCATAATCATATTGCAGATTGGTGTGGTAATGTTCACAGAAGTGCAATGACACAGGAGATGATATATACTGTACAGTATATCAGGTGTTATCTGGATTCACAGAATAGCCCCAGCAATAATTCATCAATGGTTTTAAACTGAATGTTGTGGGAATGATAGCAATTACAACAGTAAACACAGTTATAGCCATGTAATAAAATAGACAAGCAATGCGTTCACATAAAGAATACATGACAAAGTGGGGCGTCGTGGCGATGATTACTATAGGAAGCACCAAGACGACAAGGCCTCCAGCCAGAACCCATAGCAGATTGCTAGGACCAACTGTGCTTATTTTCACTGCAGGGGTGTGTGTGTGTGTGTGTGTGTGTGTGTGTGTGTGTGTTTCTTTGCCTGTGTTTGTGTGTGTGTGTCTGTGCCTGTGTTTGTGTGTGTGGGTGTGCATGTTTCTGTGTGT
>NC_083761.1:78268684-78276184 GCF_963514075.1 Conger conger
TGAACTCTTGTGGTCCACTGTGGTCCTCTAGCGATGTTAAGATAAGATATATGGCAGTTTCTCTCAGTAGGAATCCTCTGGCAGGCCGGATGGTCCTGGCTGGGATGCACATTTGCGGTGAATTTAGAGAGAACTGCAGGGACAGGACTGGGAAGACAGTGAGGAAGAGAAACACACATCTGCTGATGTTCTGCAGTGATTTACAATTCAGACACTTGCAGAATGTCTGAACACACATACGCGACGCATGCATGCACTCACACACATGCACACACATGCATACACACACACACACACACACACGTGTGCACACACATACACGCATACTTGCACTCACACACATATGCATGCATTCACACACACTCACACGCATATGCATGCATTCACAGCTCCCCTGGTCTAGAAACACACAAACACACAGACACACCAGTTAGATGCTGTCTTTCATTCTCTTTAGGACGTGTTTATTTCACAAAGAAACTCTGTCTGTGCACTCTCCCTCCTCCCTCGCTCCTCTCCCTCTCTCTCTTAACCTCCCCTACCCCCTCCTTCCTAACAAACTTCCCGGGTGATGAAACAACAGAGAGGAGATGTTAACCAGAACTGACATTCTTATCTCTCTCGCCTTCCCTGGGTCTGATTGCCAGTCCCCTCCCTCTCTCCTCTCCCCTCCCTCCCCCTCTCTCTCTCTCTCTCTCTTTCTCGCTCTGCCCCATAATTCATCAGGCCTGTCCATATGGCATTTATAAAGGGCTTTGTGCAAACTTCTCTTATTTGAAGGCCTACTATTTGATGTAGTTTGAAAGAGAGCGATGTCTCTCGTCCCATCTCTCTCTGGCCCATTAATGATGGTTTACTCCCGCAGATAATGTGTGTGTCTGCGTGGTGCTCGTGATCAGAGATAGAGGAGGGTTCTGATAAGATTACATTTACACTTTAAACACTTTCTGACGCTGTGTTTCATAAACCTGCCAGCTGCTATCCTGCCCCAGCAAAAAACACCCAAAAACACAATGCTCTTATTTTTCTTTCTTTGAAAAATGTCAAGATAGTTTTTTAAAATATTTCATTAAGTTGGGGTCTATAATGGAAGTATTTCAGACCACTGTATGCATAGTTCAGCAGGAAGATCAGCTCATCTGCATAGCTAACATAACATGGCACATACGGTACACACACAGTATCCAGTATCCCTATTGCAAGAAGCAATAGATGAGGTTTAATGTATGATAGATCTGGAGGATCGCATCTAGACCTGTAAAATGATCGGCCATAGCAGCCATAGCACTGTTAGCTTGCAGGGAGCAAGCTGAATCAAGGAGCTGGAAATGGTAGGAGCACGCGGAGCTGAAACGGTGCGGTCAAATTCAGCCGAACGGTCCCTACACGTTCGCGCACGCCTCACAGGGCCCTGGCTTCGGCCTGCTAATAAAGCCAGCGGCTCTTCGTCAAAACGTCGGCTGTCGTCACCTTTCGCGGCTCCCGCCACCGACTGATGCACTTAGTCCCGCTGCCTTCTGGGCTCCTCCGAGGCTCCCTGCCGACAGGGGTCAACCAAATTAAAAGCGCCGAATTTCACCGAAATGGTCGGGTGAAGTTAAAAGCGTCGTCTTCACCAAAAATATACCATACTGTTCCTCAGCACTGTTCTCCTGGCTTTGCCAGGGGCGGTGTAGATGTCATCACTCCTGACGGCTGTTGTGGCAATCTGGAATGCGGAAGCACCACAGGGCAACCTGTAGTGTAGTGGTTAAGGTACAGGTCTGGGACCTGTAGCATAGTGGTTAAGGTACAGGTCTGGGACCTGTACCGTAGTGGTTAAGGTACAGATCTAGGACCTGTAGCGTAGTGGTTAAGGTACATGTCTGGGACCTGTAGCATAGTGGTTAAGGTACAGATCTAGGACCTGTAGCGTAGTGGTTAAGGTACATGTCTGGGACCTGTAGCGTAGTGGTTAAGGTACATGTCTGGGACAGCCTGTAGTCTAGTGGTTAAGGTACATGACTGGGACCTGTAGTGTTGTGGTTAAGGTACATGACTGGGACTTGTAGCATAGCAGTTAAGGTACATGACTGGGCCCTGTAGCGTAGTGGTTAAGGTGCAGGTCTGGGACCTGTAACGTAGTGGTTAAGGTACAGGTCTAGGACCTGTAGCGTAGTGGTTAAGGTACATGTCTGGGACCTGTAGCATAGTGGTTAAGGTACATGTCTGGGACCTGTAGCATAGTGGTTAAGGTACATGTCTGGGACCTGTAGCATAGTGGTTAAGGTACATGTCTGGGACAGCCTGTAGTCTAGTGGTTAAGGTACATGCCTGGGACCTGTAGTGTTGTGGTTAAGATACATGACTGGGACCTGTAGTGTAGTGGTTAAGGTACATGACTGGGACTTGTAGCATAGCGGTTAAGGTACATGACTGGGACCTGTAGCATAGTGGTTAAGGTACATGTCTGGGACCCGCAAGGTCGGTTCGATCCCCGGTGTAGCTGCAATAAGTTGGGCCCTTGAGCAAGGCCCTTAACCCTGCGTTGCTCCAGAGGAGGATTGTCTCCTGCTTAGTCTAATAACTCTGTATAAGTGTGTCTGCCAAACGCCATTAATGGAATGGAATGGAATGCAACAGCATAAAGCCGCGTAAGGAAGAAGACCGTCCGTGACTCTCTTTGGATTTATTTGGAAATCTATTTTTTGTTCGGAATCTTCTGATCCCGGCTTGTCATCGTGAGTCACTCGAATCGTGTCCTGTTACGCAACGGTTCTGCTGTCCCTCAGAGAGTATACACTGGCATGCTCTTTGTCTGGCCTGAGTTTTAATGGAATCCGTGTTTGGATTTCAAAATTCTGTGTCTGTGTGTGGATTACCCAGAGTCCACTGCCATCAATGCTGCGGGCGATTATCTGGGCACTTTTCCAAAATGGCTGTAGCTGGAAAAAAGTTTCCTGAAACAGAAGCTGTATTAGTCCTCATTATTCAATAGAATAAACATGCCCTAAGGGGTGGAGATGATTTATTAGGGAAGTGATTACAACATGGAAGCAATGGGAGTTTGACCTGTTGTTGTTTTTTTTTTTTTTAAGGGAAACACTCACTGAAGTCCTGATTGGCTGAAACACTCAGTAAAGTCCTGATTGGTTGAAACACTCACTGAAATCCTGATTGGCTGAAACACTCACTGAAATCCTGATTGGCTGAAACACTCACTGAAGTCCTGTTTGGCTGAAACACTCACTGAAGTCCCGACTGGTTGAGAGACTTGTGATTGGTTGACAGTGCTGTAGCAGTGCATAGACCAGATGTTTGGCAGAATTTGCACAGTCATTGCACTTTCCCTCCATGTTTTCTGGGAGTACACACAGACGGACGCAGAAACGGTTACCTGGTCAGAATCTCTTCCACAGAATCTCTTATCTCTTATCGTACAGCACTTTGTTGTACGTCACTCTGGATAAGAGCGTCTGCTAAATGCCATGTAATGTAATGTAATGGGTCAAATACATCATTATTATGGATGCAAATAGGTTTCTAAGCTTGTCTGGTGTACTTGAACCTATTAAATACTCTCAAAAAGTGCAAATGCCACCTTCTGCTCTTCTTGGTTGGCTCAATAGGCAAGGTTAATTGACCACAGAAAAGTGTTTGAATAAAAGACAATTACATATTTAATCCAGGTCTGGTAACTGATCTGGCCACACTGCTCAGACTGTTTCTCTGGCCTGGTAACCTTGGTGACCGTGTCTGACTGATTATGTTCTCTGGTTGATGACCTGCTGACAGGCTGTTAAACTCCTCTTCCCTGCAGCTCTTTGAAGTTTGTTCTGGTCCACATTTAAACAGAGAGATCTCCATTTCCAGGCTACAGGGTCAGGACCTGGCCTCTAAGCACACACACACACACACACACCCATACGCATGCACACACACACACACATACGCACGCACACACACACATGCACGCACACACATACGCACGCACACACACGCACACACATACACGCACACACCCATACGCATGCACACACACACACACACACATATGCACGCACACACACACAATCACACACGCACACACTCACACACACACAGACACTCATATTGTATTGGGGTGTTATCCATCTGGTAATAGCAACCACCTCTCTGGAACTGAGAGACAACCTGACAGAACATTATATTACAGTTATTTAGATGACGCTTTTAGCCAAAGCCACTTTTGACAGTTGATTAGACTAAGAACTGGACAATCCAATCTGGAGCAATGCGGGATTAAGGGTCTTGCTCAGGACCCAACGGCTGTCGGGGTCGTACTGGGGCTACACCGGGATTTGAACGACCAAACTTAACCACCTTAGCCACTGTCATTTTTAACCCCTTAAGTGAAAGGATTAAAATTCGAGAACATTTACTTCGAAAATTTTCAAACATCTTCCAAAAAGAAATCTACTCTTCAAAATAGGGTTTTTGCTCAAATGGAATAACAACTATAACGATAAAATTATGTTGTACATCAGCTCAGTTATAGGCGGCACGGATGGTGCAGTGGGTAGCACTGCCGCCTCACAGCAAGGAGGTCATGGGTTCGAATCCCCGTCAGCCGGGGCCTCTCTGTGCGGAGTTTGCATGTTCTCCCCGTGTCTGCGTGGGTTTCCTCCGGGTACTCCGGTTTCCTCCCACAGTCCAAAGACATGCACGTTAGGCTGAGTCTAAATTGCCTGTAGGTATGAGTGTGTGAGTGAATGGTGTGTGTGCCCTGCGATAGACTGGTGACCTGTCCAGGGTGTATTCCTGCCTTTCGCCCAATGTATGCTGGGATAGGCTCCAGCCCCCCTGCGACCCTGATCAGGATAAGCGGGTTCAGATAATGGATGGATGGATGGATGGATCAGCTCAGTTATCACCACTTTTTCTCTCTCTCTCATGACTTTGTATCCAGATGTACTAGCAACCATAGAGTTTACCTTCCTTTACAGTTTTTTACAATCGTTTTCACACTTGTCTCAATACCATGTCCACTTTTTCAAAACTCTTCACACAGTGTGCTTTTGAAACACGCACTTGAGCACATCAGTTAACCTTTGGTGCAAAATGCACTTCAACCACCAAAACACTTAATATTTCACCCAAAAGTGACTCATGCTGCCATAACTATAGCATATGCTTTCTCCCATAAGACTACTTTGTCACTCAATGTTCAATGAACTGCAAAACACAAACAACATGGAGCATTGCTAAATACATATATTATGTGTTTCCCTTTCCTCTATTTTTGCATCCAGAAATATTTCAAGCCAAGCAGCTAAAGAAACTTTTGATCTGTTGGTTTGCCTCTCATAATAGATGTCATGACTGAGTGTGGGAAATTTACAGTAAACTGTAAATGAATGAATGTTTTACTATATTGGAAACCCAGAATAACAATTTTTACTGTGTAATGTAAAACAATATAAGATAAAGAAACAAATCACAAAAGCAACAGTATTCCTCAGAGGGTTTACAGTATTTTGACGCTTGTTCTCTCAGTGCAATATACTGTAATTCAGAAAAGAAAAATACAATACAATCAATTACTCAAAATACATTACAATCAATAACAAATACATACCAAATAGCAATATTTCCACTATATACAGTAATTTGCACATATATTGTCTGCCTATCAGTATCAGAAGTCTACTTTTGGCCTGGCCCATCCATCCTGTCCTCTGCATTTGGCTATAGATTTTCATCAACATCACTCCGAATGTTATCTCTTGCTATACACCAAGGAAAACATCTTTTTGCGTGCCTTATCCAGCCCTGGATGTGTTCCACTGTTATGTCATACACCCAGCAGCCATTGCATCTAGAAGTGACATCTGTTCATGTGGGTGGTGGTCCTAAACCTTCACATATACCTTCATAAACTTCATATTGGTACCTGAGTTTCTTGACACCCTCAGAGTTCCTGTCAAAGGGGACAGTGTACAACTGTTTCATCCTGATCTGATGTTTCTGTAACACTCTTGAAATGGTTGTAGTGCTTACACTGTCAATGTTTGGAAATATGTTCTTGTCTGCGATTATGTTGTTGCGTATTTCTCTTAGCCTAATGCTGTTGTTGACAATGACCATCCCAACTATTGTATCCTCCTGTTGAGGTGTAAACATTCTTCCCCCTGTGTGACTGTGTGAGGTAACCGCTGGGTCCTGTAGTGAGTCAAAGACAAATGTGCACTGATACATCTGCTTTTTCTGGTGACTTCTCAAATCACAGTACTGCTGTAATATACACATCAATTGAACTCCTTCAGTCAGAATGCTGTAAATACTGTATAGTATTTGTTGGTTTGCCTGAAAATCCTCACTATTGAAGCGACTGTGGATCTAGGCAAGTTTGGTTGAACCCTCAACCTGATTCCCTCAGGGACAGACCATGATTTACCACATAATCAATGACTGTGGCTCTGATTTCACCAGACACAACTGTTCTTGTTCTTCCACGATGTCTTCTTCCTCTACCTCTGGCTGCATCCATTTTCCCCACCAAGGCTAAAGAATGCAAATGCCAATCCAAAGGTGGCCCCTTTTGTATATGTGGTAACGGGGCACAAACAACAAACACCTGGGTAGGTTGTTCACTGAAATGACAGCCAGGTGTTTCAACAGTACATATACAGCAGTAATAGTGGAAAACTCATCTATATCTATATTTACCCTATATACATGCACATTTCAATGCAAGTATGATCACTTTTGTATAGATGGTAACAAGGCTGCAAACAAAAAAAATGAATAAACTGAATAAACTTTCTGCTCAAATCAGAATGATCTTACGTATTTCAAGCATATAGTTTCATTTTTCTGCCAAAATGCAGCATATTTCCTTCCACAATGATCAGAATTGTATTGGGTTTTGAACTGAAAGTTAACTGTTTTGAACAGAGTATCTAAATGTCTGCAAACATTTGCTGGTAGTGAACACTGACTGAGAGAGGTATTCATGAATTTTGGAAGAAGTGGTGATTGAATGCCTTTAGTATGAAAGCAATGCAAAAATATCCACAGTTTAGTTCACATAGTCTAATGATATGGTGAATGTGTTAAGTGTTTTGAAAAAGTGGACATGGTATTGAGACAAGAGTGAAAACAATTGTAAAAAACTGTCATATCTGTTCTTTGAAGCCTGTATAAAAAGCATCTCATATATGAAACATCCCAGCTCTGTTCAGACACAAACATCTCAGCCATTTCCTGTTTGGTGGGATTTGGCTTCATAGCATAAAATTTGCTGATAGTGAAATTATTTTAAAGGCTCTGAAACAAAGAGCCAAGGTGTGTGTGTGCATGTGTGTGTGTGTGTGTGTGTGTGTGTGTGTGAGTGTGTGTGTGTGTGTGTGTGTGTGTGTGTGTGTGAGTGTGTGAGTGTGTGTGTGTGTGAGTGTGACTGAGTGTGTGTGCATGAGTGAGACAGTGTGCATGTGTGCGTGTGTGCGGATGTGCGTGTGCGCGTGTGTGTGTCTAAGGTAA
>NC_083761.1:78283684-78286184 GCF_963514075.1 Conger conger
AAAAAAAAGAAAAAAAAAAAAAGCACAAATTAATAACAAGCATAATGGCGATTATAGAAGTGAAGGCAGTGGAGAGAGAGTTGTCTTTGTGTTTTTAGTTTTTTTTGTCTCTTTAGGGAATGTTCCTTGCGTGGAAAAACTCTCCTCTCTCTCCAGTCCCACCTCCTCTTCCACCCTGTCTTCCTGTCCTCAAAGTCCCACAGCGAGGCTCCGCTCGGACACATCATCTTTCTGCGTCAGTGTTCCATGACATCATGTCTGCGCCACAGGCAGTCGAGGTCCCTTCCCAGACTGAAAGAGGAAGGCGGCCACTGACCTGCCTGAGCTAAAGAGTAATGCTGTCGTCAAACCATGTCAAAGCTTGGCCAAACGGTAGTCTGTTGTCACTTACAGAGAAAGTGCATGTCAAAGTTTTTTTCTTCTTTTTTTTTTATAAACTCCACACAACAACTGAGATAAATAAGAAGTATTGACTTGGCAAACTTGAGTGCATTTTAAGCAAGTCAGAGCTCAGCTGAGCAAAAAAAAAAAAGGGTAATCGCTGAATGAACCAGTCGGTCTAATAAATTGTGCAAATGATGGTGAGAGACCTTGGGAAGAACAGAGTTCACACAAGACAGCTCCAGAGGCTGTGTAGTTTACTCTGCCCTGGTGTGGAATCCAGCCATGACCAGCTTCAGTTTACCAGCAACCAACTGTTTCAAAACATCCAGCTATGACCAGCTTAAGTTTACCAGCAACCAACTGGTTCAAAACAAACCTTAGGCTGGTCAAACCATGTTGAGTATGGAGCTGGTCTGAACTGGTCAACCAGCTACCAGTTGTATCAACACCTAGCTTGAGCTGTTAGCCAACAGGTTAGGTTTGCAGCCAGCATTTAACCCCCCAAAGCATTTACTTCTGTGAAGTGTCACGTGTGGAGTGATTTTATTCTAATGTGGCTGAGAATTCCCACTAGAACTTCAAAAGCAGTATCACTGGGGGTTTGATTTGGTGAGAAATTGAACTTGGTTCAAGCTTCGCAGCCATCAAACCTCAAAACAGACAGCGTATGTTGTCCATCATCAGCTGACATCTTTTGCATTGAAGAATTGTGCTGTTTTTCGACATATAGCATAGCGCTGATATTAAAAAGAGCTGAAACTAAACAGCAATTGTGGTCTCAGAACTGCCACAACTGCTGGTCTGTTGGTCTGGGATGTGAGGTATAGAAAACAAGTTCTGTCATCTACAGTGTACATTTTATATTTTACATTTGCATTAAAAAAAGAAAAAGATTTCTGAATAATTTGGCAGTTGTCATAAATGGAGGGGAAAAAAACCATATCAGCCTTGCAGTTGCAGAGACCCTTGTTGAAATGAACAAGTGTATTGTGTAGGTTCCAGTGCACCGTGCAAAACTGAGAAGTTGGAAAGTCAAACGCAGTCTGCAATGCGTGGAATAACCACCAGGGGGAGCCGGGGTTTAACAGTCTCCTGAGACGGAGGCATCACTAGGATCGTTTGATCGTTTGTCACAAAATGTCACAAAATGAACATATGTGCCAGTTGAAAAGTGACCAGCCGAAATTGGGAGTTGATGTTCTAACAATGAACTTATACTGTCTGATATTATTTGTGAATTAATTTGAAATACTGACCAGCATTGTCTTAAAGTTTAAGTTTTTTTTGAAGGCCATGTCAGCCATGTCTGGCCATGTGAAAAAATGATATACTAAGCAGACTTCGTATATACTTTAGTTATACTTCACATGGTTATCTGTAATAAGTTATCTGTAATAAGGTTGTCTGGTTGGATGTAAACTGAAATCAAAATAATACTTTTTTTACAATAATAATATTTATACTTAGTGCAGACACTTGACATACACTCTCAAAAAAAGGTTCTTTGTCTTGTCTCCACAGAGGAACCCTTTTTAGTTCTTTATGGACTCTAATGGTGTGAAACCTCCCGGACTAACAAAACAAAGAACCCTTGAACTAGATAAGGTTCTTTGGTGGAACCACAGGGCAAAGAACCCTTGAACTAGATAATGTTCTTCGGTGGAACCACAGGGCAAAGAACCCTTGAACTAGATAAGGTTCTTCGGTGGAACCACAGGGCAAAGAACCCTTGAACTAGATAAGGTTCTTCGGTGGAACCACAGGGCAAAGAACCCTTGACCTAGATAAGGTTCTTCGGTGGAACCACAGGGTCCGTTTTTTCTAAGAGCGGAAAGTTTTTCATTATAATTGAGAGCACACTGTGTTCCGCAACTTGTGTTGGCTGTAACGAGGTTAGATGGTTGTCCTGCACACGCGTTAAGTCTGGGGTCAGTCTCTGTGGTCAGAGCGATGTCTGTGTCTGTGTCTGTGTCTGTGACTGTCTAAGAGCCGGACGCTGGGTTGTATCAGCGCACAGCTCCGGGTTCAGAGGTAATAATGCGGCAAAAACAACAAAGTGGAATGTAAGAAGTCAAGCTGCACCATGTCGGCCTGATCTCTTGAACTTCACCCGTAG
>NC_083761.1:78291184-78300335 GCF_963514075.1 Conger conger
CTCGTCCACTGAAATCTCTGCAGAGGCCTGCTCCACCTTGTGCTGGCCAATGAACACGGAGGACGGCAGGTGGAACCCGCCCCCTGCCCCGATTGGAAGGAAGAACTGGATGGCCTGCGGTGAGACTCCGCCCTCCATATAATGAAAGTGTGCAGAATCCTGGGGAGAGGGAGAGAAAGAGGGAGTGAGAGGTGAAGAGAGAGCTATGGCAGTAGCCACACCCCAGGATACATTCACCAGCTGTAACCTTTACTCAATAATATTCAAATATTGAATGGCTACAGCCAGGTTACCAGCTATGAATTCTCAGGCCCGGGACAAAATATTGGGAGGGCCCGCAAAATATATTTTGTTAGGAATTTAAAATTATTGCACTCCAAAGTCTCCCAGTTGTCCGCTCCTTACTACAGCCCTGGTTTCCGCTGAATAATATTTAATATTCTAATATTCTCTAATACTATAATATTCGAATATTATACAACTGAATAATAGTAAACCTTATATCCACCCAATTGTTGTATCACAGCCGAAGGTGTCCATCATGTAGAGCATCTTTCATAACAGTCGACTCCCAATGAGTCACAACACCAATCAGACCACCACGCCGTGGCAACAGGGGGTTCACGCACTGGCCAATCGGCAGAGAGGTCATAGGTCAGAAGGTGAGTGTGTACACACAGCTGGCCGGGAAGGTTCTGGGTGTGTGGAGAGAGAGGACACTGGGGCCTTATGTGCTGATGACCTGCTGTCACGGTATGTATCTTGTGTTCAATAAAGCCTGCTTTCTCTCAGCTCAGCTTTAATCAGCCCTAGACACTCCCTCTGTTCCCAACGCAGACAGTTCAGCTCAGGACGCATCGGGACTGTGACATGGAGGGAACACAAACATACACACACGCTGAACATACACACACACTCACACGTACGCGGAAACATACACACACGCACACACTGAAGATACAAAGTCACTCACACACTGAACATACACACACACTCACACATACGCGGAAACATACACACACGCACACACTGAAGATACAAAGTCACTCACACACTGAACATACACACACACTCACACATACGCGGAAACATACACACACGCACACACTGAACATACAAGGTCACTCACACACTGAACATACACACACACTCACACATAGGCTGAGCATACACACACATGAGCACACACCACACACACACGCACACACTAAACATACACACATGTGCACACACACATGTACTGTACATAGACACTGAACATACACACACACATGCACACACATCCAGACACACACACACTCTCACGCACACGCTGTACACACATACTGAACATACATAGGGTACATACACACACACACTCACGCAGATAAATACTCACACAGACACACACACACACACACACACAGACAGCTGCTCACATGCACACTCACTCAGCTGACTAAATTGAATTGAGGTGAATTGAATCAGGAGTGGTGAGGCCAGGCAAGCCAGGCTGTCCTCAGTAAACCTTCCCCCCAGTCAGAGGGGCTACTGAACACACAGGGGTGTACTGAGCACACCGTGGCCTACTACTGAGCACACAGGGGTCTACGGAACACACTGTGGCCTACTACTGAGCATATAGGGTCCACTGAGCATACTGTACCCTACTACAGAACACACAGGGGTCTACTGAACACACTGTGGCCTACTACTGAGCATATAGGGTCCACTGAGCATACTGTACCCTACTACAGAACACACAGGGGTCTACTGAACACACTGTGGCCTACTACTGAGCACATAGGGTATACTGAGCATGCTGTGGCCTACTGCTGAGCACACAGGGGCTGTTCACAGAGCAAACCGCCACACACCCCACCGGGCCCACATGGGAGGGTGTACCGCCCTCTCTGTTTGGAAGAGAGAAGGGTGGAGGCAGGGAGGAGGACTGAGGAGCTTTTCTGCAAAGAATATTCCACCCAATGAGCAGAATACTGCCCCACCACCAGCAACCGCACCACTAACACCATTTCACAGCCATGCTGGCCGGTACGCTGAGGTGCCCTCGAGTGTGCAGGTTTGGATTGCTTATTCAGGGTGTTGGTTTACAGCGTTATAATGTGGGTGTTGGTTTACAGTGTTGATTAGGGGTGTTGATTTACAGTGTTGATTAGGGGTGTAGGCTTGCTGTGTTGATTTTGGGTCAATGTTGGTTTGCAGTGTTGATGCGGGCAGTTGGTTTTCAGTGTCCGTGTGGAGTCAGCGTCGATTCGGGGTGCTGGTTTAGAGGGCTGTTTTGTGGTGTTTGTTTTGGCGGGGTTGTTGCGTTGTTTTTCCGGGTGTCGGGGTGTAAACAGCGCCCCCTGCTGGTCTCACCCGGGACAGGACGGAGGAGCTCCCGCTGCCGTCGGACAGCTCCGAGGGGGACGGGGCGTGGCGGGAGGAGGGCGACAGGCTCAGGGACTCGGGCCTGTCCTGGGGAGGGGGAGACACACCTGGGGAGGGGGGCAAAATGAACACCGTCACCACCCACACTCAACATTACCCCTCCGGGCGCATCCAGAGCCAAAATACCCTCTTCAGAATGCAGAATGCAGATTTACTGTATGCAATATTTTTATAATATTATTAATATTTTAACTTCTGAAAACTTTTCTTTCCTGTCTGCTGAGAGTAGGCTAGCTCGCTAATGCCAGCTGTTCTTCAGCTAGCTAGTAACACTCCTATTTAGCACCAAAAACACTGATGGCCTTAATAACACACCAGAGTAACTCTAGCACAAAGTTTAACAACACATCAGAGTGTCACCAAAACAACTACACACTTTTCCCTTAATACAAGGCTGCCCAACCCTGTTCCTGGATATGTACGATACTGTTGGTTTTGCCTAACCAAGCGTAACCCCATTCAACAGCTAGCGATCTGATTGAGCCGCTAATTAGTCAAATCCTATGTGCAAAATTAGGGTTGAAAACAGCAAGGAACAGGGTTGGGCGACTCCACCTTAATACCCCCAGTAAACAGTCACGCTCCCGCCCCGGGGGTACTGCCGGTGTTCACGCCGGGGGACAGAGCTGACCTGCGTGGGGGGAAGCCAGGTGGGACGGGGCGTTGGTCGTTCGAGGCTGTCGGGTGCGAGAGGCGTTCAGAGGGGCGCAGATAGAGGGCGCTGTTCTCCGCGCCCGGTCCCGCCCCTTCGGGACTTTCAGGTCCAGCGGTTCGTCCAGAGACAGCATGGCCGACTCCGCCCACCTGCGGACAGGCGGACACGGCGTTAGCTTAGCGTCAGAGCACGTTACGACATTTCTGACTCGAATGTTATTCTCCAGTCGATCCTGTGAAATGGCAGAAGACAGCTCCACCCACCCCTCCGGTCCACAATCTCCTCCCCCGCTCCTGACCCTCTCACAAATTCCTATGGTGCAAAAACATGCAGACGCACACACGCCCATACACACACACGCACATACACACACTCGCGCACACACACGAGTATTGCCGCTGTTGTCAGGCCTGAAATCTAAGTAGAGCACTCTTACGAGAGCTTGTTCCTACAGCATGACATTTTTTCCACTACTTGAGAGAATGAATTGTGTTGGAGCACGTTTAGAACAGATTTAGAGTTCTGTTTACAATCCAACACACAGAGTCGCCCCACCAGCAACAACTGACTGCTGAAACATCCACATACACACACTCTCTCTCACACACACACACTCTCACACACACATGCACACACACTCTCTCTCTCACACACACACACACACACACACACATACACACACTCTCTCTCTCACACACACACACACACATACACACTCTCTCTCACACACACACACACATACACACTCTCTCTCACACACACACACACACACACATACACACTCTCTCTCACACACACACATACACACTCTCTCTCACACACACACACACATACACACACTCTCTCAGACACACACACATACACACTCACTCTCACACACACACACACATACACACTCTCTCTCACACACACACACATACACACTCTCTCACACACGCACACACACACACATACACACTCTCTCTCACACACACACACACACATACACACTCTCTCTCAAACACACACACACACATACACTCTCTCTCTCATACACACACACATACATACACTCTCTCTCATACACACACACGCACTCTCTCTCTCATACACACACACACACATACATACACTCTCTCTCATACACACACATACACTCTCTCTCTCTCACACAAATACACATATACACACTCTCTCTCTCACACACACACATACACACTCCCTGTCACAAACACACACGAACGCACTCGCACACACATGCACACACACAGGTCTACCTAATAAAGTGGTCAGTGAGTGTACATACTGTACACACACATAGTCACACACATACACACATGCTCAGCCACTCATTCACACACACTATGGTGAGGTCATCATAATGAGGGTCAGTTTGATTTCATTGGCCCAGCCTCGGGCAGCTGGTAGTAATAATAATAGCTTTAAGTCCACTAAGAACACAAAGCATACTTGATATAAACTTAAGTTTTACATCAAGTTATATTCTTAAGTGTAAAATAGTATACTTCAGGTATTGCTTAGCGTACTATTATTCCGCATGAGTTAAAATGACTCCAGTTTTGTATTTGTAGGTATGGATGGAGCAGGACCATCCAGGACCATCTCTGGCACTCCAGGAACAGGGTTGCCTCCCACTGCTCTACGCAGCCAATCACTGCACAGCAAGGATCTACACAGCCAATCACAGCAGAACGAGTCTATATGAAGCCAATGGAAGAACAATGAATCTACGTGCTATATAACCGATCACAATGTAGTGAGCCTTAAGGCAATCACATTGCACACAACCAATAGAAGCAAGAGTAGGTCTCTAGACAGCCAATCAGAGCACAGTACATGTCAAAGCAGCCAATCAATGTCCCATTCTTTGCATGCTTCTGTTGGGGCATTATGCTCAGGGCTCACACATCACCTCCTACCATGTGTACAATTACAAAAGCTATCCTTCATTCTGTCAACCCCAGTCCAGCTCTACCCCCCTTTTCATAGATATCTGCAAAAGTGGTACAGTCCCTCCAATGGAACAGGTGACTTAGCAGTGGAATGTCACAAAGCTGTAGAGAAAAAGGGGTGATAGAACTGTGACAATAGAACACTTAAAGCCTTAGTGTATGTGCCTGTGTGTGTGTGTGTGTGTGTGCGTGCGTGTGTGTGTGTGCGTGAGTGTGTATGTGTGCGTGCATGTGTGTGTGTGTGTGTTTGTGTGTGTATGTGTGTGAGTGTTGGTCTTTGTACAGTCAGGTTGTCTTTGTGAAAACAGCTCCCTGCTGTGAAAGGCATCTTTGTCTCGCCCTCTTGTGGAGTAAACACAGGCTGGTGCAGTTTGGGGGGGGGGGGGGGGGGGGGGGGGGGTGCAGTGGGCTGAATGAAAGGTCTGTCCGCAGTTACACCCGAAGTTACAGCCTGCTCTAACCCCACAACCCCCACCCCACACCCACACTCTGCTCTGCCCCTACAACCCCACTCCCAATCACGGAAGTCAAAGAGATCCATGGACATGTTTCTCCTGCACTGTGTGTGTGTGTGTGTGTGTGTGTGTGTGTCCATTCCCACATCCCTCACAGTGTAATTAAGTACTTGACCTGACCCAGCTGAAGGGGAATAAAGGGCCAAGACCCCTTGTGTACCTGTCTGTCACTCCTCCTGTCTATCCCTCACCGTTTAAACACACACTTCCTGTCGCTGTTGATAAGAATGAAAAGAAGGCCATAATGGGACTGTTCCCATAATGCACCTGAGACTGTTCCCACAATGCACCTGTGACTGTTCCCATAACGCACCTGTGACTGTTCCCATAATACACCAGTGACTGTTCCCACAACGCACCTGAGACTGTTCCCATAATACACCAGTGACTGTTCCCACAATGCACCTGTGACTGTTCCCATAATGCACTGATGTGACTATCCCCACAATGCACCAGTGACTGTCCCCATAATGCCCCTGTGTGACTGTTCCCATAATGCCCCTGTGTGACTGTCCCCATAATGCAGTTGAATCGGTTCCCATAATGTCTGTATAACCAACCTGTGTACAAGAAGCTTCTGCAGTCAACACCAAGAAGGCCTGCAGCACAGCACAGACACAGCAGCACAACACAGACACAGCAGCACAACACAGACACAGTAGCACAGCACAGACACAGTAGCACAGCACAGACACACTAGCACAGCACAGACACACTAGCACAGCACAGACACAGCAGCACACAGACACAGCAGCTCCCAGCAGCAGAGGACCACAGGCAGCACAGCACAGAGGCTGATCTGTGGAGCCCATAGATCAGATTTGCACTTTGTTGTACGTCGCTCTGGGTAAGAGCGTCTGCTAAATGCCAAGTAATGTAATCTGGTTGGGTAGTCAACGGCCACATCTCAGGAGCACGACCTTTAACCTCTGGGTGGGAAGCCCTGCACCTCAGCCACATGTACCGCCTGCAGAGCGCTCCCATAGAGGGAGAGCAGAGCAGAGCGCTCCCATAGAGGGGGAGCCTGGGACCGCTCCTCAAAGCCTGGAGCCCATAGATCAGTGTTACTCCAGACCTCTCTCTCTCCTCTCCTCCCTCTCCCTCTCCTCCTTCTGCCTCTCCTCCAGTGACCTCCCTCTGGGCCTGGTGCCAGGATCCACTCACCCCCTCCATCCCTCAGCCCTCTCACACACACACACGACCCACACACAAGAGCACAAGCACACTCAAACCACAGTCTCCCCTGACGCCAGACCCCCCCAGCCCATATCACACACAGCCAGAGAGGAGAGAGCCCCCCCCCTTCAGACTCCACTTAGACAGGAAACCACTGCGCCTGAGCTGGCCTCTCTCCCTCTTTCTCTCTCTCTCCCTCTCTCTCTCTCCCTCCTCCCTCTCTCACTTTCTCTCTCTCCCCCCTCCCTTTCTCTTTCTCTCTCTCCCCCCCTCTCTCTTTCTCTCACTCCCCCCTTCTCTTCTCTCTCTCCCCCTCTCCCCTCTCTCTCCCCCCTCCCTCTCTCTCTTTCTCTCTCTCCCCCCTCCCTCTCTCTTTCTCTCTCTCCCCCCTCTCTCTTTCTCTCACTCCCCCCTCTCTTCTCTCTCTCCCCCTCTCCCCCTCTCCCCCTCTCTCTCTCCCCCTCTCTCTTCTCTCTCTCCCCCCTCTCTCCCCCTCTCTCCCCCTCTATCTCTTTCTTTCACTCCCCCTCTTCTCTCTCTCCCCCTCTTCCCCTCTCTCTTCCCCCTCTCTCTTCTCTCTCCCCCTCTCTCTTCTCTCTCTTTCTCTCTGACACCTTCTCTCTTGTGCTTTATGGGCCTGACATATTTCATGTCAACACACACTCACTGAGCACTTTATTAGGAACCTATTCATGCAATTATCTAACCAGCCAATCATGTGGCAGCAGTGCAATGCATACAATCATGTAGATAAGGGTCAGGAGGTTCAGTTAATGTTCACATCAACCAACAGAATGGGGAAAAAATGTGATCTAAGTGACTTCAACTGTGGAATGATTGTTGGTGGCTGACAGGGTGGTTTGAGTATCTCA
Organism: Conger conger; assembly: GCF_963514075.1. Classification (NCBI taxonomy): domain Eukaryota; kingdom Metazoa; phylum Chordata; class Actinopteri; order Anguilliformes; family Congridae; genus Conger; species Conger conger. The sequence continues at coordinate 78,298,785 of NC_083761.1, forward strand.
GAAACTGCTGATCTCCTGGGATTTTCACGGACACCAGTCTCTACAATTTGCAAAGAATGGTGCAAAAAAACAAACCAAAAAAATCCAGCGAGAAGAAGTTCTGCAGACAGAAACGCCTTGTTAATGAGAAACATCGGAGGACAGACTAGTCAAAGCTGACAGGAAGGTGACAGTAACGGAAATAACCACACATTACAACAGTGATATGCAGAAGAGCATCTCTGAACACACAACACAGCATAACATAAGTGGATAGGCTACAGCAGTAGAAGTCTTAGAAATAAGTCTAACAAAAACCTAATAAAGTGCTCACTGAGTATATGTGCTGCCAAAGCTTCACATAAACATGTTACATTAAACACATGAATATGAACCACGACAGTATTAATAATACCTTCATATACATGCTCAAGATGGCTTTGGAGTCATCCAGTAGTATCTTTTGCTCTCTGTAACTCAATTTCCAATTTGCTTTATGTCAAATTCCCTCTCTTTCCCTACCCTCTCTCCCTCTCTCTCCCCCACACTCTCTCTCCCTCTCTCTCTCCACACACACTCTCTCTCTCACTCCCCCACACCCTCTCTCTCCACACCCTCTCTCTCTCCCCCACACCCTCTCTCCCTCTCTCTCCCTCTCTCTCCCCCACACACACTCTCTCCCTCTCTCTCCCCCACACCCTCTCTCTCCACACCCTCTCTCTCTCTCCCTCTCTCTCCCCACACACACTCTCTCCCTCTCTCTCCCCCACACCCTCTCTCTCCACACCCTCTCTCTCTCTCTCCCTCTCTCTCCCCACACCCTCTCTCTCTCTCTCTCTCTCACACACCCTCTCTCCCTCTCTCTCCCCCACACCCTCTCTCTCCCTCTCTCTCCCCCACACCCTCTCTCCCTCTCTCTCCCCCACACCCTCTCTCACTCTCCCTCTCTCCCACTCTCTCCCCCACACTCTCTCTCTCTCCCTCTCACTCCCCCACACACTCACTCCCCCACACATTCTCTCCCTTCCTCTCTACCTGTCAGCAGACAGTAATAGACTGTTCAGTAATTCAGTAATTGAACAGCTTGCATCAAATTTGCTGTGACGTGAGGCATCTCTTTTCTCTCCACTCCCACTCCCTCTCGCTCTCTCTTTCTCCCCCCCTCTGTCTCCTCTCTCTCTTTCTCTCTGTCTTCCTGTAAAAACGCTCTGTAACCTTAAATGGCATTATGTAACTCTGTAACTGAAGAACAAACCCAAGACAGTCAAAGGCCGGAAGAAAGAAAGATTTACGTTTACATTTAGGCATTTAGCAGAGAGAGAGAGAGAGAGAGAGAGAGGGGGGAGAGAGAGAGAGGGAGAGAGAGGGGGGAGAGAGAGAGGGGGGAGAGAGACAGAGAGAGAGACAGAGAGAGAGAGGGAGAGAGAGAGAGAGAGAGGGAGAGAGAGAGGGGGGAGAGAGATACAGAGAGAGAGGGAGAGAGAGAGAGAGGGGGAGAGGTAGATGAGATGTGAGAGGAAAGACGGGATGGCAGAAGGGAGGGGGAGGGAGGGAGGGAGAGATGGGCGGGAT
>NC_083761.1:78300535-78323035 GCF_963514075.1 Conger conger
GGTCTGTGGGTCAGCATCAGTCTGTTCTTACTCAGGTAACTTTGTTTTGACTCCCCCTGGCTCAGGTAATCTCTGCTATGGTTCTGAATCCTTCTTACTCAAGAAAATGGTTCTGATTCCGTGAGTTACAACTCTCTCTGAGGGAGTCGCTCTCTCAGTTTGAATCCCTTCTCAGTAAGCTTGTTCTGATTCAATGGGCTTCATCTCTGACTCAGTGAGTCTCCACTCTGTCTCTGACACCATTTTCACAAAGCAGAACTGTGCCAAAGGAATGTCGTTATCATACTGGTCTACCCATTTGTGTCCATATGTAATGCAGGCCTCATACTGGTATAAATACCACTATTTTTTACCACCCCAGACATACAACTCAATGGCAATATTAGACAGGATAACAAACGTTAGGATTCCACACACATAGACCAGTGCAAGATGGTTTTAGAAGTGTATTTTATTTCTCACATTCTCCTCAAACCATTCTGAAAATAACCGATTTTAGTTTTAAGGACAGATGGATGGACAACAGACAGGAAGGGAGAGAAAGAGAAAGGATGGAGAGAGAAATGGAGGAAGGGAGAGAGATGGAGGGAGGGGGAGAGATGTAGGGGGAAAGTCTGTAAAGTGAGGGGAGGGGGGGGGGGTTTGGTATTGCTGGCTTGCTGGACTGGAAAGTTTACCACACACGCCGACCACTCCACTTTCATTACACCGCTTCTAGCCAAGGGCTGACGTACTGACTGCGTGTGTGTGAGAGAGTGTACACACACACACACACACACACACATATAACTCCTCTCATTTGGGCCATACACGCATACATTCCCCTCTTGGCGCCCACACTGTACCCACAATACCCTGCCCAAAGGAGCCAATCGGAACACAGGAAGTGCACCGCTCCACCGCCAGCAATCGTGACAAGGCCAGAACAGCGAGACCCGCCCCCTTATCCTTCTGCCGCAGGCATGGACCCAACAACCTTCCCCGCCGGCCAGGGAATGCAGTAAACCTCGGCCCCTGAACCTCACACCACTGACACGGGCTTCCTCAGTCACATAAAACAACAGAGCAGTTTTAAAACATACCCCCCCCCCCCAAACCATAACCCTAACCCCGCCCCTCCCCATGCGAAGGAGGAGGCACACTCCCGTTGTGCCGAGCCTGCGGCACAGATCCTGATTCTCACGCACCGCTGCCTCTCTGGCCTGGTTTCGACACGGACGGCGGCCTCCGAACAGGGCGGACACGAGCGACACGCACACAGTGAGCACAACTCTCAGACGAGAAGAAAATAAACTCTGTGATTTGAGGCTGAAGCACTGAGAAACGCATCGAAAGCGGACCTGCGGGAGCAAACGTTTCATCTCTTCTCTCTCTCGCGCGCGCCCGCGCACACTCGCGCACGCACACGACACAACAGACAGTGATGCAATCCTCAGTCTCCTGCCTGCAATCAGCCTGCCTGGAGAATGTCAACAGTCAAGAGAGGGAGAGAGAGAGAGAGAGAGAGAGAGAGAGAGAGGGAGAGAGAGAGAGAGAGAGAGAGAGAGACGGGAAGGGAAGGGAGGGGATAGAGAGAGGTGGGCAGAGAGAGGGAGTAAGAAAGACAGAGGAAAAGATGAAGAGAAGGAGGAAAAAGAAAACAAGACAAAGAGAGAAGGAGAGAAGGGGTCACAGGAGAGAGATGTAGAGAGAGGGGGAGAAAAGGAGCAAAAAACAAAAAAACGTGGGCAAAAAACCTGGATTCACCTCCATTCACACACACACACACACACACACACACACAGGAACTGCACCTCTACGTGTACACACACACACACACACAGGACAGGACAGAAGAAACCTCATTTCATCCCTGCAGTGATCCTTGTGGTGATCTAGGCTCACCGTTGCCCTATCCATATCTTAACACCAACCATTGTGGCCCAAGAGTCAAACCTGATCTCAGATCAGAAGTTCTATGTGAAAATGGGCCCTGATCTCCGTGAGGAGGCTAACTGTCAGCTGTTGCTCATATGAAGAGACCACATTTCCATGAAGCTTCTCAGAGGCACACATTACATTACATTAAATTATTGGCATTTGGCAGACGCTCTTACGTACAGCTGATTAGACTTAGCAGGAGACAATCCTCCCCTGGAGCAATGCAGGGTTAAGGGCATTGCTCAAGGGCCCAACGGCTGTGCAGATGTTATTGAGGCTACACCGGGAATCAAACCACCGACCTTGCGGGTCCCAGTCATTCACCTTAACCACTACGCTACAGGCCGTCCCATGCACACCGCAGTCCACATTCACACGTCGTCTGTGAATATGAGTGCTGATCTAGGGTCAGTGGTACCCTATCCGCATCCCCACCTCTCACATTATGAACTCAAAGGCGACACTGATCCAGGATCAGCACAACATGGCTGACGGTAGACGGAATATGCCAGAATGTTCAGCTGGCTTGTGGGGACTGATCTGACAGGACAGGCGGATGGCTGGAGGGGAAGACGTGGGACAGTCAGATTTGGGAATCGGGCCAGAGATGCCGCCCCCACTCAGCCCGCTGACCAGCTGGGACAGAACTGATGAGTAAACGGGCGCTTGGATGTTTCCAGAAGTTCGCACTTCAGAGGTCCCCACCAACAGCCAAATCACTCATCTGGGTGTGTGTCCATGGAGCGTCACACTGACAGACACACAAACAGAGACACACAGGCACACACATTTACTCACACACATACACACACACCCCATACACACATACACACACACACACACATGCAAACACAGACACACGCACACATTTACACACACACACACACATTCACACACACACGCACACACACATACACACATGCACACAGACACACACATATTTACACACACATGCATGCACACCCACACACAGACACACAGACATGCACACACACCCACGCACAGACACACACATATTTACACACACCCCACACATACACACACACACATATACACACACATACACACATACACACATACACACATATGCAAACACACACACACACACACATACACACATACACACATATGCACACACACACACACACACACACACACACACTTTCCCACAATGCTGTGTTTGTGATTGGCCACAGAGGTTGAGGGCGTTACAGAGCTGATGATGATCAGTACTGCTGAATCACCACGGTAACTCATCATGCAGGATCCACACAAGTGAGTCACAACTTTCCAACCAGATCTCAGTTCCTGCTGCTGAACACCTCTCCACTCCTCCTCAAACACAGCCCCACACAGAACCCCAACACCAACCCCCCCCCGTAACATACCTCTCCACACCTCCTCAAACACAGCCCCACACATTTTCATTTACATTTTACATTTTTGTCATTTAGCAGATGCTTTTAATCCAAAGCGACTTACAAGTGCATAGGTTTTTTTGGGGGGGATAGGGATATCAGAAAGGGGGGCGGGGGAAATCAGGAGGGAGGACTAAGGTACAGTTTGAAAAGGTGTGTTTTTAGTCTGCGTCGAAATAGGGGGAGGGATTCTGCTGTCCTGACAATGGTAGGCAAGTCATTCCACCACTGAGGAACCAGAGCGGAAAACAGGCTGTGAACGTGCAGCTCGACCGCCAGGTGCACGAAGAGAGAGAACCATAAGGCGACCAGAGCTGGCAGACCGGAGTGGTCTAGCTGGAGAGTAGGGAGTGATCAAGGATTGTATGTAAGGTGGGGCAGTCCCCTTAGCAGCCTGAAATGCCAACACTAGGGCCTTGAAACGGATGCGTGCGGCAATAGGAAGCCAGTGGAGGCCAATGAGAAGTGGGGTGACATGAGCCGACCTGGGCTGACTGGTGATCAGGCGGGCTGCAGCATTCTGGACCAGCTGGAGGGGCTTGATGGCTGAGAGACCGGCTAGGAGGGAGTTGCAGTAATCCAGGCGGGAAATGACGAGTGCCTGGACTAGGAGTTGGGTGACTTTCTCAGTCAGGATATGACGGATACGGCGTATATTGTAGAGAAAGAACCTGCAGGTGGAGGATACTTGTGGAGCCAGGGTGAGGCAGTTATCAAGAGTCACCCCAAGATTCTTTGCCGTACGGGAGGAGGAAACTACAAAGTCCTCAACAGTGAGTGAGAGGTCGATTGTCAGAGAGGATTTAGCAGGGATGTAGAGAAGCTCAGTTTTGTCAATGTTAAGCTTCAGCTTCAGTCATCCACACAGAGATATCAGCCATGCAGGCAGAGGTCTGTGTGGTGACCTGGGTATCGGGGGGGGGGGGGGGGGAATAAAGAGTTGGGTGTCATCGGCGTAAGAGTGGTAAGAAAAGCCATGGGAAGAGATAACAGAACCAAGAGTCATGGTGTATAGCGAGAAGAGGAGAGGACCAAGAACTGAGCCCTGCGGGACTCCAGTTTATAGGGGGTGAGGGTCAGAGACTGAGCCCCTCCAAGTCACCTGGTAGGAACGACCAGAGAGGTAGGAGGAAAACCAAGCAAGTGCAGACCCTGTGATACCCATCCCAGACAGCGATGAGAGAAGAATCTCATGGTTGACTGTATCGAAGGCGGCCGACAGGTCAAGGAAGATGAGGACAGAGGAGAGGGATTTGGCTTTACACAGAACCCCAACACCAACCCCAAACCCCCTGACCCTGCTACCATACCTCTCCACACCATCTCAAACACTGCTCCACAAAGAACCCCAACACCAACGCTAAACCCCCTGACCTCACCTTGCTCACCACACCTCTTCACACAATCGCTCTCTCTCTCTCTCTCTCTTTCTGTATGCAGTCTTGACCCCTTTGAGCTTGTAAAAACAGAAAGAGCAGTGTTTCCAAATTCGCTCCCTGAAAATCCCAGCATCCCCCGGGAGGGGAGCGGAGGGCTTAGGGGTTAGCATGACACCTGTACCATTCCGGCTGATGAACGAAAGTGTTAGCCAGATTACACCTGTATCATTCTGGCTACTGTAAGGAAGCCTTATCATTAGCGCCAGATGACACCCGTATCATTCATTACATTACATTACATTACATTAATGGCATTTGGCAGTCGCTCTTATCCAGAGCGACGGACAGTTGATTAGATTAAGCAGGAGACAATCCTCCCCTGGAGCAGTTCAGGGTTAACAGCTGCATGGATCTTATTGTGGCTACACCGGGAATCGAACCGCTGACCTTGTGGGTCCCAGTCATGTACGTTAACCAGTATGCTACAGGTCACCCATTTGGGCTGATGTAAGGAAGCGTTAGCATTAGCGCCAGACGACACCTGTATCAGTCAGGCTGCTGTACAGAAGCGTTAGCATTAGCGCCAGACGACACCTGTATCAGTCAGGCTGCTGAAAGGAAGCGTTAGCATTAGCGCCAGATCACACCTGCATCAGTCAGGCTGCTGTACAGAAGTGTTAGCATTAGTGCCAGATGACACCTGTATCACTCAGGCTGCTGAAAGGAAGCGTTGGCATTAGTGCCAGACGTGGACACAGCTCCACACTGAGGGGTTAAGTCAGGGAGTCGGCGGAGGGGTGGAGGGGTGGAGGGTCCGGGGGACGGGGGGGGAAGGAGGGTGCGGACACAGGGGCCAGAGGGAGGGGGGGGGAGGAGGAGGGAAAAACAACAGGAAGCCAGAAAGACACGAAACAGCAGAGAGTAATTAGCCAGCGGCGTGACGTGGGGGGTGGGGTCTCCTGGCGAGTCACGCAGCCCAGGCTGCCAGGAAGCAGGAGTGGCGCTGCGTCTTTTCTCATTCTTAAGGGGTGCGGTTCCCCCGCTGCCTACCCCACTCGCCCATCCTCCCTCCCTCTCTCATTCCCTCTCTTTTCTCCCTCTCTCCCGCGGCCCCCCCCCACAGCCCGGGAGCCTGAACTCCCCGCTCCCCAACACTGGCAGCTTGACAAGGACAACAAGGCAGCTTCTCTCTCTCTCTCTTTCTCTCTTTCACTCTCTCGTTCCCCCTTTCCCTCTGTTTCTCCCTCTGTTCTGTCACCCACTCAACCCCCCCTCTCTCTCTCTGTCTCAGTGTCTGTGTTCAGCTGAGAGAGGGACTCATCCCTGACACAGAAATGCTTTCATCTTCACAAGAGGGAGAGAGAGCGAGAGAGAGCGAGACAGAGAGAGATAGAGTGAAATGGAGGGAGAGAGAGAAAGAGACGTAAAGGATATTATTTTGCCCAGACAGGGAGCCAGTCCCATATTTCCACAGTTCCTGTAAGACCTCACCCTTCTCTTTGCCACCCCCTCTCTCCCTCCCACTCTCCTCTATCTTTCCCTCCCACTCTCCTCTCTCCCTACTACTCTCCCCCTCTTTCCCTCTCATTCCCTCCATATTTCTCTCTCTCTCTCCCTCCTTATCTCTCTCTCTCTCTCTCCCTCTCTTGCTCACACTCAGAAGGGTTCTGTGAGATGAAGGAGGAGGAGGAGGAGGAGGAGGAGAGAGGTTCACGGGAGGCTGGTGGGGGGGGACATAATTCCGTCTGTGTTTGCTTTGGAAGTTCCCACACGCATGCATGTGTACATACAAACATACACACACACACACACTCTCTCTCACACACCCGCACATTCACATACACACATTCTCTCTCTCTCTCTCACACACACAAACACACTCTCCCTCTCTTGCTCAATCTCTCACACACACACTCACACACACACTTTCACACATATACATACACTCTTTCTCTCACACATACATTCATACACACACACACACACTCTCTGTTTTGGGCTCTCTCAGACAGGTAGCAGGGGTAGGGACAGGGAGGCGGTGTTGGGCTCTCTCAGACAGGTAGCAGGGGTAGGGACAGGGAGGCGGTGTTGGGCTCTCTCAGACAGGTAGCAGGGGTAGGGGCAGGGGGGCGGTGTTGGGCTCTCTCAGACAGGTAGCAGGGGTAGGGGCAGACGGGCAGTGTTGGGCTCTCTCAGACAGGTAGCAGGGGTAGGGGCAGACGAGCAGTGTTGGGCTGTGTCAGACAGGTAGCAGGGGTAGGGGCAGGGGGGCGGTGTTGGGCTCTCTCAGACATGTAGCAGGGGTAGGGGCAGGGGGGCGGTGTTGGGCTGTGTCAGACAGGTAGCAGGGGGCAGACGGGCCGGGTGGGGCCTGGATTTAGGGCGAGGGTTTTGGCTCGTGAACGAGACGCTGAGGGAGGAAGCACTGAAGCCTGAGCCGTCATTAGTGGTCGCAGTTTAACTGCAGAAAAATGCGCCGGCCAACCCGTGCCAAAGTGCCCAGGCCGGCCCCAGCTGCATACATCTGCACAGCGAGAGAAACGCTGCACGGACAGACCCTGCCCGTGTGAGAACAGCGTGCCGAGGTACACCCGAAGCACACTGTTCTAGACTGCAGAATACCTTCAGTACCTTCAGGTTTTAATGTGGGTATATAAACCTTAAAAGAAAAACCCAGTGATTCCTCTCTTTTCTCACGCCCACGCACGCCTGCACAGAATCACACCGCTCGCCAAACGTCAGGTTAGGCAGAAGACACGGCTGGGGGCTTCGTAAGACGCACCTACAAATCAAGTTTTACTACTCCAGAAGTGAAGTCAGCCTGAAATAGCTTTCTTCCATAGCTCCTAAAACTGAGGTTTGCCTTTGATTTTACAGTGCTATTTTTGAACTGCAGTGCAGTACAGTGCAAGCCAATGTACATCAGGTCAGTGGACTGATCAGAAGGCCACTGACTATAATGGGACGCCTGCAAAAGACATGCATCTGTTGGTGTGAATGCGCAGTGACTTCATTTTGCTAATCGCGGCAGCCTCTTCAGATGGGAAAAGGAACGGCTGGTCTATCCCACAGTGATGTTTCCATGACTGCTCCTGCATGATGAAATTCACTGCTTTCAAAGTGAAAGTCAGCAAGGCCTGGCATCAGCGTCATGTGACCTGGGTTTTCCAATATATAACAGCTGTGGCCCCCTGGGAAATGAAGTCTGGAATCCACTTTCTCCCCAGGAATAACACTGGACACCAACACAGGGCAGAAAGACCAGGGATCCATATTGAAGTTTCACTCTATCTTTTCTCAGATCTATTTCAGTGTACAGAAATTAGTTTTTTTAATAACTAAAAGTGCAAGATTATTAGTGATTTCCCAAGGCAGAAGTAGACCTAACACATGGATCAGGAGCAGCTGCTAAATCTGCTATCCATTTCCTCTCGAGTTTGTACTAATAATAACCCCTAATTTTAGCAAAGTTTTTGTTGGGGTGTTTTCACCATGCACACACAATATCAAGAGTCAGATGGCATGATTGAGAAAGAAAACTGTAAGAATTAAAAATACATATATAGTGCAATCCGTATACAAGCTTTCTCATACCTGCACTAAGGAAACAATTGAATACCTGACTAATACCTGACTACCTGACGAATCAGAAATGGCTGAGACTGTCCAAATATTTTTTGGGGCTATAAAAGGATTATAAAAGGATTCCTAAATTCCTAAATGGATCCTCAATATGGATCTATGGATACCCTCAAATGAAAGCTGAAAGTTTGCACTATTATTAATTGTTTCATTTAAAAAGATTTTTTTTTTTCTGCTTGTATAAACTCTGAGTCATTTTAATGGCTGAGTTTGAACTGGAGCAACAGGGCCGGGCTCTAAGTTTCAACCATTTGTGTTGCCCGTCCAGGGGATTCGAACCCAGGACCCCGTGGTCAAGGATTCGTGGCTCTGTGTCTTCTCTTGTTTTGCCCCAGGTTCAGAAGAAATCAAAAGATACATTTAGTTTCCATCAACTCTCGGCCGATGCCTTTAGAACAGGGATCATCACCGGTCCTCCAGGGCCGAGAACCGCCGCTATTCCGCCCTCCCTCCGCCCTCCCTCCACCCGGGAGCCAGGTGGGAAGACAGGACTGAGCTGTTACTTTACCCGGGAGAAAAGAAAAGCAGGGCTGGATTTGGGTTTGAGGAGCAGGCCCCCAGGAATCGTGCAGGCAGTAGCTCTGCAGTGATCGTTCTGCGGATTGCAGCGGCGTTGCGTCATGCCCTGCGACAGGCCCGGGGAGACCCCCCCCCAGAAACACAGAAACACCCGGAGACCAGCACCACCAACCCCTCACCACCCCGCCACAGAAACACAGAAACACAGAAACACCCGGAGACCAGCACCACCAACCCCTCAGCACCCCGCCACAGAAACACAGAAACACAGAAACGCAGAAACACAGAAACACCCGGAGACAAGCCCACCAACCCCTCACCGCCCCGCCACAGAAACACAGAAACACAGAAACACAGAAACACAGAAACACCCAGAGACAAGCACCACCAACCCCTCACCGCCCCGCCACAGAAACACAGAAACACAGAAACACAGAAACACCCGGAGACCAGCACCACCGACCCCTCACCGCCCCGCCACCCGAACCAGACTCTAAACGCGGCACACTGCGCTTGCGGCAAACGGTTACTGTTGAACATTCCATGCAGCTCCCCGCCAATTTTTATTACAAACGGACACGACTCAGGTCAGACAATGCCACGGTACCGCCAACGGTAGCTGATTAGCGGCTTACCGGGGAACTTTTTGTTGAAAAATTCACTATTTAATTTGAAACGGCCGATTGGCCACAACCGTTCGTGCGCGAACGGCAGTGCCGATTCAGGAGAGTGTAGACGTCCACGGTGCTCCTCCAAAAGACTTGGCATCAAACGGCCAACTCCTTTTCACAGAGATTCAATGTGCAGAGAAGCTCATTTTGGGCACCACTCATCCCAGGGCTCAGAGTATACCTGAACACCAGTATTCTCATCGTACCTGTACATGAGGCTGGCAAACTCCAGCGTGTGTGTATCTCTGTGTGTATGCACATATATGTGTGTTTGCATGTGTATGTGCACGTGTGCGCATGTACGGTACAGTATGTATGTGTGTATGTGTACATGTGTATGTATGTATAAGTGTGTATGTGTATATGTGCGTATGTGTACGTCTGTATAAGTGTATGTGTGTATGCATGTATAAGTGCATATGTGTGTACGTGTATGTGCATATGTACATGTGTGCATGTGTATATGTGCATTTGTGTATGTGTGTATGTGTATATGAGTGTGTGTGTATAAGTGAGTATGTGTATGTGTTTGCATTGTGCCTCTGTCTATTCCGCAGAGTGAGCACAGATACACTTCAATGGCCCGGGCTGACACATCTTCATCCTTCACTCGTGATGATAAAAGCGTGTACAGTTGCTGTGAGACAGACCGTAAACAGCAATGACAAAAGGCCCAGAGATCGAGGCCGTGGACCAGCATCCGGAACACGAAATTAACAGGAGGAGGAGCGCGGGGTGTGCAGTCCGTGCTCAGACCGCTTGGCCCCGGATGAACCGAGGTACCGTGTCCCTGTCTGACCCCTGTCTGACCCGCCTCCCCCCGCACCTCTCCACCAATCGTCTTGCAGAAAATGCACTTGCTTCATTCCTGCCACTCCAAGGCCTGAAATGAGCCTCTGCTCATGGAGAATTATTCTAACTGACATTTTTGACTAAAATTAGTCAAGTGTCATAAGTATGTATGTATATTTATATGTATACGTAATTGTATATAGGGCACTAAAGATACGTGCAAAGTTTTACACAAAAATACAATCTAGAAGTAGGGAAGAAATGCCACATTTAAAAGGTTCTATCTGCTTGGAGCCCATTCAACTTTGGTATCTTTGAAACTCAAAATATCAAAACCCCTCACAACGCAGATCGATTATAGATATGACTCCAAGGTCACAAAATCTCTCGTCCTATTGTCCATTCCTTATCGGCTGTTCCCAGCCCCTTGGCTCCGAAAAACAGCCTGTGGGATCCTGCCTATGAGAGCGGTTCCTTCCCCCGACCCCTACCACGCACTCTCACACAATTCAGCACCACGGGAAGTGACTGCTTAATTGGGGGGCAAGAATATCCTAACAACTGTGATAGGAATTACAGTATGACTGTCTTCACCTATAGCTGGTTTTCACCCAACAGTCATACTCAGATGGGAATGCTTTTGGGCTATTTTTATTTACTGTAATTCACAAGGCACTACCCTTGTATAAATGGAATTTACTGCCATATGCTATAATATATACGGACGTTTTTTTTATATATATAAATGGGAAATATATGCACACAGTAATGTGTTTGTTAAAAATATAGGCTATTGCAATTATATGACATTCTGTGGGGGGAAAACGCACCTCTTGGGCCACTCCGTGAGCGAATATTGAGTAACTGGACGAAAGAGTGATCATTGTACAAGTCTACCTCAACACTTGGCCACATCTGTATAGTGGCTTCACCTGTCTTCGCTCTGAATTCGTCTGCACTGGCGCCACCTGCACGACGCTGATCCTTCCTTCTGATAGGGCTTGCGTACGAATACCGTTTTGCAGCAGGCTTTTGTAATAAGGGCGCAATATCTCCAACGCGACTGTCAGGAAAACAAGTCAGGTCTGGGCAAATGCGACTCGTGACTCTGTGCCGGGGCTAAAAATCAGACGGTTGGCGGGGCCAGCACGCCTGTGTCTGAGCGAAACAAACCAAAGCGGTTCGGTGAGACTGAGACCGTCTGGGGGCCGTCGCCTACAAAGTCCACTGCGCGTCGTTTACACACAAGACACCAAAAACTAGGTCAATCCATTCCACCCAGTAGCACTCAATGTTCCGTCCCCCACCGGGTTCAACAAGCGTAAAACAGACACAAACACGTATGCGCACATATGTCAGCGAACGCACGAGAGAGGCACCTACACACGCCAAATAATGTGATGTCTGTCTGGATAACAGCTCGCGCGAGACGGGCGTAAGGTGTGAAAAGTGCCGGGGTTTACCTTTGGGGAAATCCCGTCTTTTATAGATGAGGTCGAAATGAGACGTCTTTCACCTCGTCTCTTGTCTCGGATTGAACTTCAGTTTGGGGGAAAATCCTTTTTGCTGTTTTAAAAGGCAGTCTTAATATCTCTTGACGCCGTGGAAAACGCGTAGACACGGGCAATTCAAGTGCAGAGTTCAGCATTTGACTGCCACACCATCGTCGATATACTCAGACACAAGACGGAAAATGCTAAGAAGCAGAAGACAAACGGGGGAAAATAGAAGAAAAAAAAGAATCCGTTCCACGATTTATTCTGTAGAAAAAATACAGCCAAAATAATTAGTGTTAGTTTCCAGCGAATAAGGTGTATCCTTTGTACGCATTGAGAAACCCGTTATGAAACTTAGTCTTCTACACCCATTAAAAAAGACCCGTAATTTGATGGCGATAGAAGCGATAAGAAAAAAAGCATATAAACAGTATAGGCTAATGGTTGTTAAACGTTCAACGTCGGAGATTTCTTCTAGTCCTCAAGGTGCATCGCTTACTGGCGACGCCGGTCAAGTCGCTTCTCAATGGGTGGTCGTCCTTCGGGAGGTTGGAGGGGGCGCGCTGAGAGATAGAGAGGGAGATGGCGAGGGAGGGGGTCAGCGTCTTTGCTTCGTTTCCTATAGTCTCGGTTCAGTCCCCGCTCTCAGTCCAGAGTCTTGTCACAGCTCTCTCTCTCTCTCTCTCTCTCTCTCTCTCTCTGTCTGTCTCTTACACACACACTCTCTCGCTCTCTCTCTCTCTCTCTCTCTCTCTCTCTCTCTCTCTCTCTCTCTCTCTCCTTTTAGCCGACAGGAGGGGACGTGAGTGAGTGGTGTGGTGGTCTCTCTGCAGCCGTCTAAACGCAGGCAGGAGGACCCGGACCCGAGCCAGCCCGTGTTTCCCTCGCCCCGCGCCCAGCCCCGGGTTTGCCAGCTCAGCGCATGCCTGCAGCTCCGCCCATCCACCATGGGCAGTCCCGGGCGAACTGCCAAAGGCCCGTCTCCTCAGTACTCTCTGACTTAAGACATACACTGCACGCAGGGTATACACCCCCCCCCCCCCCCCCCCCCCCAACTCTCTCACACACACACACACACACACACACACACACACCACACACGCACGCACATACTTTCCTAGACTTTGAAAAATTTTTCTAACAGGATTTTTTTGGTGAGCAACATCTACTGTTTTTAACTGTGCCCGTTTCCCCCCCCCTCTGTCCAAACCACAAACTTAAACAGGAAATTGTTCTGCTTCTTGTTTTGTTTTTTCTCCCTTCTGCGAATGTGGAGCAAAAGCTTAACCCATTCCTACATTTCATACTTTCCGTTTTGCGCGAAATGGACGATTGTAGTGTCGTTCCGAGCTGACTCAGCGACCCCACTGACCGGAGAAAAGGGGCTGCCACAGTAACTGTGCTTCACCACTAGGGGGCGCAGCCATTGACTCCGTAGTGCTTTAATTAGTTCTGTGCAATATACTTTTGTCTCAGTATATTTCTTGGTGGGTCTCTCAGTTGTGTCGTTTAACAGTATCCCCCTTTAAAGATGTGCAATTTCAGAACCATTTTGACCAAGTCAATACAGGTCAAAAACATTTTAAAATGGGTTTTCTTTGGAATAAATGTTCAAGCTGATTATACATTTTCCCAACAGTACAATACATTGAAGTGCTCAATTATGTAGGAATGAAGAAATACATATAGAAAGAAGGAAATGAATTTTTGAACGTTTCGTGAAATCATTTTTTTATGTTGATATTACATTTAATACATATTATATTTATTATGTCCAAAATATATTTTTTCCAGAACAAATTGCATTCACCATTGTACTGTGTTTACAAATGCAGTGTTTCCCTGATCCAAATACATACTGGTTGCGGTAATTTGGGTTGGGCGAGGGCATGTTGCTATAAAATTGTAAATTATCAGTCAAACTGCCCTGTGCAAACACAATTTAAAAAAATAATAATAATAAAACTGTGCCAGAACTGTAATTTAGGATGGGATGTATGTAATCCACCAAGATATGGGCTGCACACTCCTTGCAGACAGTTTAACACTTTTGAGGGTTTCTACCGGGAGTAAATCATAGAACCACCCCCGTGTTATCAAAACCCCCGTGTTCGGCAACATCTGCCGTGCTCAAATGTACAAAAAGACACAAAAGACTTTGCCAATAGTCAAGAGCTCTGTAACACAAAACGAGGTGACTCGGGAGAGAGGCAGATGTTGTAGTACTAAAGGTAACCACTAGATGGCCAGTGAACCCGAAGCGGCTTCGTTTGCCTCTGATGACAGATGTTTCAGCTCCTACCAAGCCTTGAGCGACACGGAGACCTTGAACAGACACCGAGCAAATTGAATGTTGCATATCTAATTACATTAAGGTCTACATTTGCGGGGAAAAAGCATTTTACCATTGGTTTATTATTCTTGAATGTGCACAATCTTAAAAAAAACAATTCAACGCAGCGTCGGAAAGGATCGATCTGTAACTAAATTAAACTAAAACGTAAATCTGTATCCAGACACAATGTCGGGATCTGGATAATGTGTAGAACTAAATGTATGACACTAAAACCCTCTGCTTATGTTACACATGCTATGATATGTGCATATTTAAGACCACATTGAGGACAAGACTGGCACCAGGTATCAAACAGTAACAAGGATTGAATATGCATAATCTCTCCAAGCTCAAAAGACTAAATAGAGTTGCATTCAGGTTTTTTTTATTTAAAAAAGGGGATTAAATGTATACATTTGCTTATTTGTTTTGTTTCAGACTGTTAAATGTTGATATTGTTCATCATCATAATGTTTTAGCAACAGTTGCAGTGGCACAGTCATGCACTTGAATTTAACACTGTCTCACACAATTTTGTCATAAACATGAATTAATTTCCTGAATTGCAACCTAATTTGGATTACACTTTGTGTTTCAGTTTATCTGTGCAATTACATAATGCATGCACTAAACACTCAAGACTTATCTATGTTTACTGGCAATGCTAATGTCTATATATACAAGTCAAGTCTGGAGAGTTCGGTTCACCAACAGCTGAATCCAACTAAGTTCAATCGATACATAACTTATCAAGTCTATCTGGTCTTCCTGGTTCCATTAAAACACTCAAACTTGAGGGTTTCATATTGTGTCTAGTTGCCCTCAGTTTTGGGACTATTATTCCCTGTTTGTCTCTAGTCTATGTGTTTGTTGTTTTGCACATTTGAGCACGGCAGGCTGGTTAGTCTTTTTAAACTAGTGTATTCTGGTTTTCCAAACACGAACCGCAAGCCCGATATCGCCTAATACTTTTGCTGCACAAGAAAACCGCTCAAAAACTGCCAAAACAACGTATCCGGTGTCACCTGACAGGTGCAGTGGCTCGACACCCCTCAATGTACCTTTGAGCCAGTAATCTAACTTCCAGGTCGTAGCCGGTAACGTTAGTTACGTTCTATCCGAAAAAGCAGCAACAGTGACACACTGGTCATCACCCTAAGAAGCTCAAAATGTAGCCTACCGCTACTAAACTCAATCCTAGTGCCGTCATCCACGATTTAATTTATAGTGCATTTACATTTGTGACCTACTAGAAATTCAATACCGAGCTAGTTAGGTAAGCTACATCTGTACTTTTAAATGCAACTTCAGAGGCTTGATTGGTCATTTAAAATATATTAGGCAACTAGTCATATGAAATTTCAGCTAGCTAGCTTTTAAAAATAATAATATCGGTAACTTTATATTTTAGGTAGACCATTTTAAATTACTAGGCAGGCTGCATTCCATTCACTGAGAGTAAAGTCTGTTAATGCGGAGCGTTTCCGGTTTTGCCGACCGCCGCTCCCATTTTGTGGCAGTTTATTTCGCAATTCGTTGCAGTCGGGTCTGACAACGCTGGAGGGACGATAAGCAAACGCGGTCTGCTTCCTCCTACCCAAGCACACCCAAAATGGTGTACGACTTTTGCCTCCCCCAGTTCCGCTGCGTTCAGTTCAGCCCCCAGCGATAGCGCAGACTGGCGCTGTTTACTCCTTGCAGATCAGCTGCTTCAGTTCTGCTCTCTCTGTAGTGGAGAGCAGCGCGCGCGCGCGCGCATTCGCACTGAAACTACGCGATGCAAGCAATTCCCCTACTACCACTGCTGTGTTTAGACCAAAAAATATTTTAAGCCACATTTCCATGTTATTTAGTTACACTGACGTAGTTACCATTAACTAGTATGTCACAGCTGGACCTTAACTGACACTGGTTGTATAAATTACAATTGTGATCAGTAGGATCTGTCAAAATCTTTTGTTTAGATCAGCCTCCGTAAGTCCGTGGTGCCGAATTTACTCCCATGGTGGTATGCTTAAATAGTCCTTTGTTTACATGTAATTCCGTAGTCTGCGGAAGGAGGCTTTATGGTTGCTCTGCTATTCCAACCAGCTGTTTCCCGCCTTGAAAGACATCCGATCAGCTGCAAATACACACATACACGTACACTCAGAGGGTGGAGAAAGCGCTGCACACACACACACCGAGGGAACCCCATCAGCTGGAAGAAGAGTATTATTACAACTCGGAACTGTTCCGTTGCATAGGATATGTATGACCTGCCGTTTTAATGCGAATATCCAGTTTTGGAAAACATAGGAATATTGCAAGGAGGAAAGGGGGGCTGCAAGGTGACGATAAAGTGATAAAAAAGGATTGGATTAGCCAAACTGGAGAGAAAAGCATGGAGTACTTCATGATGCCAGCTCAAAAGGTTCCCTTGCAGCATTTCAGGAAGACGGAGAAAGATGTGATCGGGGGTCTGTGTAGGTGGGTATTTGCTGATTTAATTGTACAATATTTCAGAACAGATTTTGTGCTAAATAGCTAACTCGCTCTTCCTGCCCGTTCCGTTTTGACGGCTAGCCCCGAACGTTACCTGCAAAGCTACGACTGTGTGGCAGCATGCTTGATTTGACTTTGTGTTTTTGTGTGCCAGAGTGATGCCCCAGCAGCGGGACGGATTTTGGCAGGAGCGATCAGCTTAATTCTGCTAATTTGGTTCAGTAATAGGTCAGTGTACGTCTTTGTGGCACGTCGCATTTTTGTTTTTAATGTTAATTTCTGCTTGAATTTGATACATTTTGTTTCTAGCTTAACCACGTGGTTTAATAAGCACCACGCTGCCGCCGCGGGGTGGCTCTGCAAGACTCCAGCATAAAGATTTGGGGTTTATGTCGTATTTTCCCGCACATCTTTCGCGTCCAACCCAAAATATTTTGTTTACGTACGAGGTTGTCTGGGCAATTAAGAGCGCGAGGCGCGGCTTCTCCATCGGAGTCCTATACAGAAATAGTCGCTTCCGAGGGGCTATCGTTCCGCGATGCTAGGTTGCTAACAGGCAGCAATCGTGGGTAGTGCGGCCATGCTTGTGGCGTGCACTGAAATAGCCTATTCGGGGATTTGGGGTCTTGTCGCTTGCAGGGTTAATGTGAGATTTCTCCTTTCCAATACTAACTAAATGTGCGGAAAATGTTGTCGCCCGTACTCTAACGTGCCCAAATTCTGTCGAACGATGTCAGATACGTACACGAAAAGGTCTCTGCACCGCGTTAAGTGCTACGTCTGATATCCGTGCAGCTCTGCCATGCTGCCTCGCGGTCAGGCGAGGAAGCAGATTCGCATTGTTCTCGATAGCAGAGGAGTTGGTGTGGGGGGGCTAGTAAGGTTTTTATTATTATTTTACATTACGTTGGTGCCGTACTCGCCGCTAAACATTGAGTGATTTTTTAAAAAGTAGTACCAAATAAGCGTGCGTTAGGCACGACTTGGTGGATTACTAAATAGGAGTCTTTTTAATAAAAGGGGGTGTGTGTTTGTTCGTGACCAGGCCCGTCTGCTCATGTCCTCGAGAAGGAGGCGGAGTGATAAGTGAGCAAGCGTGTGCGCCATTTGGGGAATGTAGTCTTGGCGTTTGAATAACGTCCGAGATGAATCATGGGACATGTAGGACTATGAGAAGGGCAATTCTGCGAGTAGTCGGCTGTTCGAGTAGGATTCGTTTTTTCTTTTGGAATGTCAATTTGGTTTATACAAAGTGAACAAATATTTGACCTTAAAAAAAGAATAATATATGATGCATAAAATCTCAACACCCCACCATATTAAAGGCCCGCTCAGTAATTTTGGTTGATAATAAAATGCTAATGAGCAAAAATACGAAAATATGGCACTGTGGTGTAGAATTATTCTCCTAATATAAATAACAAGACCCCAGTGAAAATCACTTCAGGAGGAAAACTAGAAACTTTGATTTTTTTTACTTTACATTTTGTTCTGCTGCTGTGAAGTACCTTGTGCTCTGTGCTAGAAATGTAGGAAAAGATGTTATGGCCCTGTTTTAAGACAAGTCAAAATCAGACTAAATCGGCAAATTGCTAGACTTGAGCAAGCTGGTTCCTCCAAAACTCTTAAAGCTTCATGCCAAAAATTAAACCAATATGTATTCAGCCTATAATCAATGTATATCACTGCCTATTTACTCATATAATCAATATGTAATCCAATTAACCTACATCATTAATTACAGATAAGCTTATGGAAACGCAAGAAACCACAGTGTCAACTGTAGAATATGTAATCCAATGAACCTATGTCATTTATTACAGATGAGCTTATGGAAACGCAATAAACCACCATTAATCAAATGTTAAAGTACGATTAAGTATGCCTATATATTTTCAAACTGATTAACTGCTAATTTGTGCTAGAAGTATAGTGACCCATATGTAACCTGAATTACCGAATTACCGAAAAGTACCGAATAACACCATGTTTTGCATGATTCATCTTTTATGATTCCTCTTTGTTAGAAAACAGCTTGCAGGGCAGGATGTCTTGCGTTGTCGGGGTGGGCTATCGTTGTCAAGGACAGTTCGCGTATGAGTCGTGCAGGGCAGGATGTCTTGTGTGGAGGGGGTGGGCTATCTTTGTCAAGGACAGTTTGCAGAACAGCTGTATCCCGGAACAATACGATAAGAACATTTAATTTTAAGAATAGCTTATTATGTAAAATGTCATGTCATTTATTTTTGACAAAAAAACATTTGTTAAGGGCAGTTTGTACCCCTGTACGATCTGATAAGAACAATTATTTTTTAAGAACAGCTGACAAAACAAAACGTCATGTTTAAAGAAAACATTTATTTTTTGAGAATAGCATACAAAGCGAAATTATAATTTGGGCAATTGCCACAATGATGAATCAATGTTGAAAGAAGTGTATAAAATGTGAAACCAACAATCGAGGTTCAATTCTGCAGAATTGATCCGAGTTTGTGCACTTGTGGTAATAAAGTCTGATTTTCCTGAAGAGCTTGCTGCCGTGGTGTCCTTTCCCTTGTGAAGTTGTTTTTTGACAAATTAGAGATTGGACTTAGAATTCTGTCACGACAGAAAGACACGACAGAAAGGTGCTATACAAATAAACCTTTTATTATTATTATTATTATGGTATGGTTTTCGAGAAGACGCATGGAGCCTCACACATCTGGTTCTGGGGTGTTTTCCTCGCTGGGCCAGAGAATATATGGACACATATCCCCACTGCAAGCCAGTCCCACTGCTCACAATGGTGTGGGTGGCTGTGTGGCATAGTGGTTCGAGAACCGGGCTTGTAACCTGTCGGTTGCAGGATCAAATCAACTTCACCTGTCAGGTTACTTAAGCTTTTTAATTTTATTTTTTAAACTTAACCTGAATTTCTCCGGTCTATACCCAGCTGTGTAAATGGATACTGTGGAAGAAATGCTAACATTGTGCCTGTGTGTCTGCTGAATTGGAGTTGTGTAGTGTACACTGCACACTTTCAGGTCACTCCCCGGCATGCATTCACGCAGCGCACTCTCCCATCCTGTATTAAGCAGGTTTAATGATGCAACCATGGCTTTTGGCTAGTGTTGCCCTCACGTGACGCCATGTTGTGTTCCCCCGAGGCAGTGATACCTGGTGAATACCTATTGCATGAAGTGTTTCTGCGCATCCCTGTTTCTCCTATTGGTCTGTTTCATTCACCTGGCTCATACGCACTTTATTTGTGGTCCTACTGAAATAACAATTAAAGCATTCCATAGCAATCTGCCGCACAATTGTCTTGGGTCAGGAGGTGAATGCAGAAGTATCCTGGTGTAATAAATTGTATAGGATAAAATGATTGTGCGCGTAGCTACATACACTTCCAAACCTAAATTCTAAATGTTGGCCTCTCAGTCATGGAAACTTGGCGTGATTTATTTATAAATGCTTCCTTTCACCTAAATATCAGGGAGCGCATAGCTCGCTAATGTCTTTCGGCTAGGGATGCATGAACTTTAACCAGGCTCTCTCTCTCTATTAACCGCGGGTAGTATCATTCATTGTACACGTGGATCGTCTTCCGGATCAGACCAGAACAGGGCATTCTGGGGGTAAATTAGGTCAGTCTGTTCACAGGAGGGGGAATAGGTCACATATGACTCCCAACACTGTGGAGTTGAACACCTGCTGGTTCTGGCTGGCGGTAGGGGCATTCTGTGGGTGGTACCTCGTGATCCAGGCCCCTCTTGGTAAAGCAATCCCATCATTCCCGCTGTTCTGTTTGTGGAATAAAACACGGACCCTTCACGGGGGACTTGCCCTCGGTACACTACTTCAGGATTATACCTCGTCGCACCGAGAGGAAAATGTTAGCATGCCGATATTTTTTCATATTGAAGCCACACTAGCTACAGGTCTCTTAATGGTCAAGCTAAGTAGCCGCTTCATTGTCTGCGAGCTGTTTTTGAGGAGTGGATAACGCCAAGTTTCCAGCTCGCCCGTACGCCCAGGCCTTTATGGAGGGGGCTGTGCAGGTCAATTTTAGAGGGCAGTCCCTGTCGTGTTTTTCTTCTTTATTTTACTGGAATTTTCCGTGATCAAAAAGGATCGCAGCGCTGAGTTTTCAGCCCATCTCATTTTTGGAATTCGTATTGAGGGCAGAGGCGAGGGGTGACGTCACCCGTTGCTTTTGGTGGCTTTAATGGTTTGGGCTGTTTTTCGTATTCGGTATTTGGTTTTGCCCACTGCGGTCAGCGCTGCGCTGATCTGATAGCAGACTGAGATACCGTCTCTCCTCTGAAACCCTGAGCACTAGCGGGAGGAGATCTCCAATTCAGTGCTTTAATCCTGAGACTGAACCGTACAGTTCTGTCAAAGCAGAACTTTGGAACAAGGAACACCAGTAACTGTGTGTGTGTGTGTGTCTGTGTGTGTGTGTGCGTGCGTGTGTGTGTGTGTCTCTCTGTGTGGATCAAGGGCAAGGATGTTTGTGGAAGAATGATTTAGTGTTTCACCTACAATCAACGACTTCTCCGATTGGAGTTTGATGTCGATTTCTTTGGAAAGATAAATTATTATGTACAGAGTCAAAAGATATTCTCAAATAAAAGCCAATTTACAACCCCACTGATCAAATATTTAACAATTTTTTGATTAGACAAAAACGATTTGCTATGAGCAATGATATAGCTACAGTCGATCGCTCTCCAGAGGGATTAAGTGATAATGTATTCATGTACACAAATAACAGTGCGCCTACCCCCACACTCCTAAATATCTCTCCTAGTTGTCTTTGGTGTTTTATTTGAAGGCTCGAGTGGACAGCCTAAGCTGGGTTTTAGTAGCCAAGTCCAGATCTGCGGCAGAGGACCGGGGAAGCCATGAAGGGAGGAGGAGGAGGAGGCCTGAAATGTCCATGCACATGATTAGTGACTGAGTGAGAAAGAGCACGCATGGGCACTAAGCCTGCCAGTCATTTATTCAAGGAAAGAAATGTCCCTGACTACAATGTTTGAATAAGTGTTGGTATTTATATATACACTCAGTGACTACTTTATTAGGTAGATCTGAGACACGGCCGATCTCAGACATAGTCAAGAGGTTCAGCTCTTTTTCAGACCAAATGGGAAAGAAATGTAATGTAAGTGACATTGACCGTGGAATCATTGTTGGTGCCAGGCAGGGTGGTTTGAGTATCTCATAAACTGCTGATCTCCTGGGATTTTCACGCATTACAGTCTCTAGATTTTGCAGAGAATGGTGTGAAAAAGAAAAAACATCCAGTGAGCAGCAGTACTGCTGGAAAAAAAATGTTTTTAATGAGAGTGGACAGAGGAGAATGGCCAGACTGGTCAAAGCTGACACAGTAACGCAAATAATCACCCATTACAACAGCAGCAGAAGACTGATAAGACTAAAAAGAAGTCTAATAAATACCTAATGAAGTGCTCACTGAGTGGATATAATATGGTATTCAGAAGGAGGTGGAGATGCTCTTCTGATTATTCACAGATTTGCCTTGTCGAAAAAGCTCCCATTTGCTACAAGTGTGCTCACTTTCTCTTAATCACTCTAATAAAAATGTTGAAGCAAAGTCAGAGTAAAGAGCAGATAATTCCTCTATCTCCCGGGCAACAGGCTGAGCATTCATATGGAGTGTTTTGTGTTAATTTCCAAGTCTTTTCGAACTCCGTTGCTTTAAAATCACCAGCAGTGATTGTTACGTCAGCGTTGGAATGTCCAGTTAAGAACATTCTCATCGGATAATTGTGACCTCACTCCTTGAAAGGTCAAAGGTAAATTCCGCACTGATGTCTGGACAGGAAGTGTTCCTCT
>NC_083761.1:78330535-78383035 GCF_963514075.1 Conger conger
AAGATACAATAAGATTTTTGTATTAAAACATTGTCTTTAGACCATTGTAAATCCCTTCCTATCATTGAAAAAGGCTCACTGACATGTTGACTCACCCTCCGTCTGTGTTTATAGTCAGTGTGGTTGTCAGGTTTCAAAATATACAGTTGACGGCCCGACACTCTATACCTAAACATTGTATAACTGTACAGTAAGCTCATTGGTTGAAGATTGGTTCTAATAGGCACAGCCAATGACGTTTCAACGTCAGCACATTTACAGAGAAGGGGGAAGGATAAACAGGGTTGTGGTTTGAAGGTGTTTGTTGCTGCTATTGCTCTCTTGACTGTTAGAAGTCTGAAATGACCTATTGTACCTTTAACGTTCTAACGCAGGGATCCCCTGATCTTACCCAGAAAGGGTCAGAGCGGGAGCTGGCTTTTGTTACAGCCATGCAGTTCCACACCTGACTCTACTCATCAAAGTCCTGAGTGAAGCCCCCAGTGGTTGATTAGCAGAGTCAGGTGTCTAACTGCTTGGTTGGAACAAAAGCACCTGCACCTACGCCGACCCTTTAAGGCGTGAGATCACAGCGAAACATTAAAAAAAAACATTCTCCAAAGGGTTAACCGACTCATCAGAGTCCAAACGCTTGTTTCCAAGTGCCTAAATAGACTGATTAGAACCCACAAATGCTTAAAGCCCTACAGATACAGATCTTCACACCACTTGTGTGTAGGGATTAAATACTCAAGAACAGAACCATGTGACACACATATGATTTTTTGGGATTATTTACTGGCAATGCTAATCCCTATGTGGTGTCTTGGAAGCTGCTAGGGCAGTGGCCTACATCCCTGGTCCTGGAGAGCCGCAGAGTGTCCTGGTTTCCATTGTTACTCTGCACTTAAAGGTACAATAGGAAAGATCTTTGTGTTAAAACATTGTTACAAGACCATTGTAAATCCATCCATCCATCCATCCATCCATTATCTGAACCCGCTTATCCTGATCAGGGTCGCAGGGGAGCTGGAGCCTATCCCAGCATACATTGGGCGAAAGGCAGGAATACACCCTGGACAGGTCGCCAGTCTATCTCAGGGCACAGACACCATTCACTCACACACTCATACCTACGGGCAATTTTAGACTCTCCAATCAGCCTAACGTGCATGTCTTTGGACTGTGGGAGGAAACCGGAGTACCCGGAGGAAACCCACGCAGACACGGGGAGAACATGCAAACTCCGCACAGAGAGGCCCCGGCCGACGGGGATTCGAACCCAGGACCTCCTTGCTGTGAGCCGGCAGTGCTACCCACTGCACCATCCATGCCGCCCCATTGTAAATCCCTTCCTATAATTGAAAAAGCCTCACTGACATGTTGACTCACTCTCTGCCTGTGCTTATAGTCCTTAGATTCGGTTTTCAAAATATGCAGGACTGCAGTGACAGACTGTCACTCTGTACCAAACATCAGTGTGTTCACAGAGAAGGAGGAGGGATAAACAGTATTGTGGTTTGAGGTTGTTTGTTACTGCAATTCCTCTCTTAACCATTAGGAGTCCTAAATTACCTATTGTACCGGTAATTAATCAATTAGAGCAATTGATTACACAGTTAACTCACCTCACTTAGTTACCTTGGAAAACAAAAATCAGCAGACCCTGCAGCTCTCCAGGACCAGGGCTGGGGACCCCAGCAGACTCTGTAGCTCTCAGGACCAGGGCTGGGGACCCCAGCAGACTCTAGCTCTCAGGACCAGGGCTGGGGACCCCAGCATACCCTGCGGCTCTCCAGGACCAGGGCTGGGGACCCCAGCACACCCTGCGGCTCTCCAGGACCAGGGATGGGGACC
The DNA here is from genome assembly GCF_963514075.1 of Conger conger. Classification (NCBI taxonomy): domain Eukaryota; kingdom Metazoa; phylum Chordata; class Actinopteri; order Anguilliformes; family Congridae; genus Conger; species Conger conger. The sequence goes on from NC_083761.1 coordinate 78,332,372, forward strand.
CCAACACACCCTGCGGCTCTCCGGGACCAGGGCTGGGGACCCCAGAACACCCTGTGGCTCTCCGGGACCAGGGCTGGGGACCCAAGCACACCCTGTGGCTCTCCGGGACCAGGGCTGGGGACCCCAGCAGACTCTGTAGCTCTCCGGGACCAGGGCTGGGGACCCCAGCAGACTCTGTAGCTCTCCGGGACCAGGGCTGGGGACCCCAGCACACCCTGTGGCTCTCCGGGACCAGGGCTGGGGACCCCAGCACACCCTGTAGCTCTCCGGGACCAGGGCTGGGGACCCCAGCACACCCTGTGGCTCTCCGGGACCAGGGCTGGGGACCCCAGCACACCCTGTGGCTCTCCGGGACCAGGGCTGGGGACCCCAGCACACCCTGTGGCTCTCCGGGACCAGGGCTGGGGACCCCAGCAGACTCTGTGGCTCTCCGGGACCAGGGCTGGGGACCCCAGCAGACTCTGTAGCTCTCCGGGACCAGGGCTGGGGACCACTGTGCGGCAGTATGCAGAGATTGTGAAGCAGGTTTATGGCTCGATGACACACACAGAATCACATCACCATGGACTTTCTTTCCAGCACGAATGGAACGGAAATATATCAAACAACTGAGTGATTAGTATTTCAATAGAACATGTACAGTAAATATTGCAATATTTCTAGTCACGGATGTAGAGAAAACAATGCATTTGGACTGATAGTGTTTGTGCCATTTTCTTATTGAGAATTTGTTAAATATTGTGGTAAAGACTTCTGGGTATGACAAATCTTCATCTTCTCCAGATCCAAACCTGCACACAACCAAAAATACTTGAAGGCACAAAATTCATCACTGACACTCCGGTATGAAGCAGGCCTTCTCCAAAGCTCACATATGAACAGTCTATGCAACGCAAAACCCGTGGGTGTGTTCTGCTATAGTGGACATCTGATCTGCTTGCTGTGCATCACTCTCAGAGATGCAGCGGTCCTGGCATCAGCTCCTGACACACGTTTCTAAGATAGAAGAGGAAGGGGACTTGGTTGTTAATCAGTTTGACTGGAGATTTCTGTGTATTCACGCTGAACGGAAGACACCGGTGACCTGTGTTGCTTTGTGGTCTTTCCCTGCTGTTTCCATTGTGAGCAGCAGATGGCGCTGTTGCTCAGTGCCATGAACCTGCCGTGTCCACAGTGACCAGGAGGTGGCAGTGTTTCTTGGCGCTCCAGTTTAACCCAGTTGTCTCCACAGTGATCGGTGCCGTCGAGGCCCTTTCTCAATACTGTGACCGCGCTGGTCCTGCATTTCTACCTGCACCTGTGGGTTCGAACCCTGGCCCAAGCCCCTCCCAACCCCAGGTCTGCAGCTACACCCGCAGTCATGGGACCAGCTGCTCTACCTGCCCGGGGTCAGCACTGGACACAGCAGACTCCCTGGGCCAGAGGGTAGTGATAGAGCACCAGGACTCAAAGGGGAGAGAGGAGAGCCAGGTGAGACAGACTACAGGTGGGTAGAGAGGCAGGGGAGGTAAAAGGTCAGGTGTGAATACAGACAGGTGTGAACAGAGACAGGTGTGAACAGAGACCCCAGCAGACTCTGTGCGCACCCAAAAATAAGGGTGACTGTTGGGTCATTGGGTCAGCAGGACTGGGGTTCAGAATCCATTGCATTACATTACATTACGTGGCATTTAGCAGACGCTCTTATCCAGAGCAAGGTACAACAAAGTGCAAATCAATCACAAGAACAAGTGCAAAAGTAGACCTGAGAGGACAGTACAGTTCCGAGTCCTAGTGTAAACATACAGAAATTCAGAACCCTTGAAGAAATGTGTCTCACTGGGGGCAGCCAGGACAAGCAGGAACACATGCACACTTAGTGACCCGGTTCAGCTGTCTGTAAACCCCCGAATGTACAGAGGCAATTCATCTGTTTATAAACCCAAAATAGAAAATCTACAGAGGCTATTCATCTGTTTATAAACCCAAAATAGATAATGTACAGAGACAAGTCATCTGTTTATAAACCCAAAATAGAAAATCTACAGACACTATTCATCTGTTTATGAACTCAAAAATATACCAAGAAAATTCAGCCGCTTATAAGTCCGAAAAGGTTCTGAGACAATTGTTCTGTTGCACTGAATCAATTCAGCTATTTTTAAAACTGAAAATGAACTGACCCAGTTTGATTGATTTTAAAGGTACAATAGGTAATTTTGGACTTACATCACAATATTGGCATTTAGCAGATGCTCTTATCCAGAACAACGCACAGTTGATTAGACTAAGCAGGAGACAATCCTCCCCTGGAGCAATGCAGGGTTAAGGGCCTTGCTCAAGGGCTCAACGGCTGTGCGGCTACACTGGGATTCCCATCACCAACCTTGCCTGTCCCAGTCATTTACCTTAGCCACTATGCTACAGGCCGCCCTAATAGTCAAGAGAGGACTTGCAGCAACAAACACGCTCAAACCACAATGCTGTTTATCCCACCTCTTCTCTGTAAACACGCTGACGTTGACACATCATTAGCTGTGGCACTAAAAACCAATTTTCAACCAATGAGTTTGAATTATTGTACAGCTATACAACGTTTTGCTACAGACTGCCGGCCCGTCAACTGCATATTTTGAAACCGGAAGTTAAGGACTATAAACACTGGCAGAGAGTGAGTCAACATGTCAGTGAGCCTTTTTCAATTATAGGAAGGGATTTACAATGGTCTTGTAACAATGTTTTGACACACTTACCTATTGTACCTTTAAACAGAGAGTTTACAAACGCAGTTCAGCTGTATCTGAAGCCAGAATGTACTGACCCAGTTCGGCTGTGACTAAAGCCAGAATGTACTGACCCAGTTCAGCTGTGACTAAAGCCAGAATGAACTGACCCAGTCCGGCTGTGACTAAAGCCAGAATGTACTGACCCAGTTCGGCTGTGACTAAAGCCACCTATCCCTGCCCACACCGCCAGCTCCAGCTGTGGGCTTTCATTATTATAAGTTGGCAGCAACTATATTGCTACCAAGTCAAACTATATGCCAGGAGAGGGTGAGCATCCAACATATAGTCGGGCTCCTCCTGAGATTTCTTCCTACTGGGGAGTTTTTCATACCACTGTTGGAGGCTATTTTCTCCCCAGTGGGGAGTTTTGTCACCCCATGTGCTATCTGCACGTTTAGGGCTGATAATTCCTTCCCTTCTCTTGCTCTGTAAAGGTGACCGTCTACACAAAACAAAACAAAAAAAAGAGCTATCCAAATAGTGAATGTAACTGAATTGAATGACCTGGGCGGTGTCTCCAGGGCTCTGAGTGATGAGGTGAGGCCTGAGGGGAGTCAGGGCTCCGCGCGGAAACTGCAGCCTGATGGCACCGCGTGAGCCCTCTCCTCTGACGGGAACGGGCAGCTGCTCCGACACGGAATGGCCGCCGTGTGTGTGGTTGCCGTGGCGCTCGGCACCGCCCTTTGACCTTTCCTCCCGCCACGCCCCCCTCCCCCCCTTGCTGGTATAAATAGGCGCTGTGGAGTGTCACAGTTCTCCTGGCTAGAAGAATGAAGGGTATAGCGACTATCTGCTGCTGCCTGCTCTCTCTGCTGGCTCTGACCGCCACAGGTAAGGGCCTGCTCACTGTGTGTGTGTGTGTGTCTGTGAGAGTGAGAGAGAGTGATAGTGTGTGTGTGTGTGCGTGTGTGTGTGTGTGTGTGTGTCTGTGAGAGTGAGAGAGAGTGATAGTGTGTGTGTGTGTGAGAGAGAGATATATATATAGTGTGTGTGTCTGCGAGAGAGACAGAGATAGAGTGTGTGTGTGTCTGAGAGAGAGAGATATAGTGTGTGTGTGTGTCTGTGAGAGAGAGATAGAGTGTGCGTGTGAGAGAGTGTGTGTGTGTGGGTGAGAGAGAGATATAGTGTGTGTGTGTGTGTGTGTCTGTGTGTCTGTGCGTCTACGTGTGAGTTTGTGTGCGCCACGGTACAGAACAGGGTCTTTGAGAAGTGTGGAGGGAGTTATCAGGGCTTGGGAGGAGTCTGGCAGGGAGAGGAGGGGAGGAGGTGATGGAGAGCGGAGGAGGTGTGGGGAGGTGGTGGAGGTGATGGAGAGCGGAGGAGGTGTGGGGAGGTGGTGGAGGTGATGGAGAGCGGAGGAGGTGTGGGGAGGTGGTGGAGGTGTGGGGAGGTGGTGGAGGTGCTGCTCCTCTGAGTGACGGTCTGTCCTCCCCCTGCCGTGTCTCTGAAACCCTGCTGCAGTGCGCCTCAGCCGGTGGGTCTGCCCGAGGAAAGGGGCCGGGCTCCAGAAAAAGCCCAAAGCCCGGCCCACACGGGCTGGCTGCATCGGGCGGTGTGGACAGGGCTGAGGTCCGGTTTATCTGTATGAACACAGCTCAACATCCTGCCGCTGCAAGCCTCACCTGCAGCCCAAAAACATACACCAACACGGCGGGAATCATGAGTCTGTAGGCTCAGTTCTGTGAATCCGCAATGTTTAGGAGGCAGGGTAGAATAATGGCGAGGGAATTAGGCCCTTCGCCTGAGAGGTTGCAGGTTTGATGTCCAGGTTGCAGGTTTGTGACATAACAGCTGCTGTAGCCCTGACCATGGCCCTGTGCTGCAGCCAAACTGCTTCAGTAAAGTCACCGGCTACTGTGTGTAAATGAGCCGTGTGGAAGAAACGAGCTGTTCCGGAAAAGACTGTACTGAATATGTGAAATGCTCTTGTGATGTGTCCATGGTTTGTGCACGTGCTTCACTAAGATGGGTCACAGGCTTTGGGTGGTCTGGACCTGTCTCCTGGTCTGAAGCCCGGAGTCAGCTGATGGAAACTCAGCCCACCCAACACAGAGAGAGAAAGAGAGGGGGGGGGGGGGGTGAGGGAGAGAGAGAGGGCAGGGAGAGAGAAAGTGTGTGATGAGGGTGCAAGCGGTAGGTTGGCCGAACGTGCCACAGTCTCTGTGGCATTATCCAATCGAATGACGGCCCCTAAGCGGTCAGATCGTGAGGAAGTAGCCTTCCATGCATGAGCGTATTCAGCAGACACACGCATCCAGAGGGGACGTGCCCGGCTTGCATTGTCCGTGTTATTCATTTATACGGCTTGATGCTTTACGGAAGCGCCATTACTCGACAGCAGTGCATCCTGCAGCCAGACTGCAGTCACGGTTCTCGCTGAAACGGGAGGCTCTGATTGGTCGCTCTGAGCGGGACGTTGGCGGCGGTTGGCGGCGCTACCCTTGCCTGTCCTTGGGCCAGATTGGGCTCCGCGGGGCCGCGCGTTTCCCCCCGGCCTGAGAGGAGCGCAAAGCTCTCCGTAACGGGACACCGCCGGGCATGATGGGAGAACGCAGTGTACCACCAACCCCCCCCCCCCCCCCCCCCACCGGAGCTTCGTACCCTTTAGACGGCCGCACAGCTGCCGCAGTTACAGCGTGTTCCCGGTCGCAGGCCTTACACGGGGTCCCGTTACCAAAAACAGGAGGGGTCCCGTGCCCTGTCTGTGTGACCCGCACATGCACACATACATGTGTCTCCGCATGTTAGACCCCCCTCCCCCCTCCCCCCTCCTTCTCTTATAAAGTCTTATGTGCCACGACACATATGTCAGTTTCTGGGAGGCAGAAAGACGACATGCCCCCCCCCCCCCCCCCCCCCATTAGGACATTACCGCATTACCGCATTACCGCATTACCGCATTACGCCATTACTGCATGCCATTGCAGGCGGTGTATTGCTGCTGTGAAACTGCATGCCTGTAAGCCTGTGATCTTTGATCAGTCTGCATCCCACCGTGTGTGCAGACCTGTAAACCAGCTCCTACACAGCAAGTTCACTTCTGATTGGCAGCCCGCTAATCAGAAGCACCGCTGATTGGTTACCATGTAGATCGCCGTGTTACTTAACACCTCTTTCTCTCAGACACCAATACCACATCCTGCTGTGGTAGGCACTATAAGAACTCTGTTACTTTCACAATTAAAACCTTTTCGCAACTAAAAAAAACAGGCCTTTTTTGTCTCCTCGTGTATAATTTGACTGTTAAAAATGCTTATTTAAAAGGTTGACATAATGCCATTTCACTGGGGAAGGCAGAATGGTGAAATATATCTTTACAAATAACCACTGCTGAGTGTTGATCTTTATGAATGTTGTAACTATCTTGGTAACTAGCCATATCTAGTAAATGTATAGTAACTAGCCATGTTCTTTCCAATGCGGTTAGTCTGTAGTATACAGACATACTCTAATGTGCCTTGTACTATGTATGGCTGTATGTTACTGATAGCCCCATGTCATTGATACCTCCTGTATGTTACAGTAGTCAAATTCTATCCCTCTCCAAAAAAGTCTACCCCTCTCCCCCTTCTCCTCTTCTGCCCGAGGAAGGCAACAATACCCCTGTACGTTCTCAGAAAATGGAAGTTAAATATGGCGTTGGGAATACGTTTTGTGTTCTGTGCAAATGTGAGATTCAGCTCATGCAACTTCCAAGTTTTCATCTTCAAAATAATGCATAGATTAAACAATATGTAGAAATAGGTTGTGTCTTTTGCTTTTGCTGTTCTGTTAGTGTAATACTTTGTTGTACAGGTAGCAGTTGAAATTGTACTTCCCTCTAGGGTCTTTCAGCGAACTTATCCCTGGTTATGGGTATGCACTTTGTTGTACGTCGCTCTGGATAAGAGCGTCTGCTAAATGCCAATAATGTAATGTAATCAGATCAGATATATTTTTAAATCATCATTTGGTTGCATTTTAGAGTTACCAAAAATATTTTTGTCATTCGGATCAAGAGCTAAAGTGGTTGGGTGAAATAAGTGACTACTAAATTCAAATTGTGTGTCAAACTTGTCTGTGTAGAGGAGCTATGATTCATGGACTATGTTGTGTTCAGAAGATGATTTAATGTAGTTGGAATTTAGGAGAGGTTATGTTTTTTTTGTTGCCTCCTTCAGTGAGAGTTTAATGACAGACTACCTCCTTCAGTGAGAGTTTAATGACAGACTACCTCCTTCATTGTGAGTTTAATCACAGACTACTTCCTTCAGTGGGTTTAATCACAGACTACCGCCTTCAGTGAGAGTTTAATCACAAACTACCTCCTTCAGTGAGAGTTTAATCACAGACTACCTCCTTCAGTGGGTTTAATCACAGACTACCGCCTTCAGTGAGAGTTTAATCACAAACTACCTCCTTCAGTGAGAGTTTAATCACAGACTACCTCCTTCAGTGAGAGTTTAATTACAGACTACCTCCTTCTGTGAGTTTAATCACAGACTACCTCCTTCAGTGAGAGTTTAATTACAGACTACCTCCTTCTGTGAATGTTTAATCACAGACTACGTCCTTCTGTGAGTTTAATCACAGACTGCCTCCTTCAGCGAGCGTTCAGTCCATTTGCAGTTGTGGCCCACAGGTCCAGCAGTCCAGCAGGGCTCAGGGACTGTCAGCAGCCAAGGAGAGGTGACAGATGAACAGATCAAATGCAGACGGAACAGAAGCACCGTGGCGGAGCAGTTAGAGTGATCCTGTGGCCCTGAGTCGCCCTGTCTGTAATGCAGCACCTATGAGTCAATGCTTGGCGCGCGGCCCCTGGAGGCCACCCAGCTGGCAGTACAGGAGCTCAGCTGAGACCACATGTTTCTGGGGGAGATCTTAACACAAGGCCCAGGCTTTTGGCACCTGCTAGGCCTCAGCGTGGGGGGTGCTGGCCTGTCAATGGCAAAACATGGCCGGTCAACTGGGAGATCACCCCTTCTCCCTCTCTCTCTCTCTCTCTCTCTGTCTCCCTCTCTCTCCCTCTCTCCCTCTCTCTGTCTCTCTCTCTCTCTCTCTCTCTCATGCAGAAATGTTCTGCGGGGCGCTGGGTCTACGGATGTACTGCAAGGTTTAAGGGGTTTGTCTCTGCAGTGGAGCATGAGTATTTCAAAGTGATGCATGATGTGGCAATATTTCTGAGATTACGGTTTATTGGGGAGGCTGTTTGCGCTGTAAACGGAGAAGAGATTGAATTATGCTTCGGTTGACTTCGGTGCTTGGCCTTTCTGTTTTTCTTTGTTTTTGTTTTTTTGTTTTTTTTTGGGAGGGGAGGCGGGGGTGAGAGGGTGTTATAAATAGGGGATGGGGATAGGTTTTAAGGCAATTTTGGAAGGAATACCAAAGGTCAAAAAAGAGAGGTCCAGAACAACGGGCATCTTTCAGAGGCACTGTGCAATAGCGTTCCAGCACAGCCTCCATAGACACCTGAAGGGCACAGAGTGGTCTCCATGGAGATAGAGACTCTCGCCCCTGCTTAACACAGAGTTCATTTTACTGCCCCCTGCAGTGACACAGAGCTCAGTGTGAGGGGTGTGTCTGTGTGTGTGTGTGGGGGGGGGGGTTCTCCGGGCTGGGGTCAGAGGTCATTGTAAAGTGGTATTGTGAACTCCTCCCGTTGCATTATTTATTTTTTCACGATAAAGAAAATGAAGATCATGTCAAAATGTGAATTGTTCTGTGAAACGTTTAAGTTTACACGTCTGGGTTTCGCCGGGGGATTCCTGTCCTGCCGGGAAATAACCTTCAGCATTACTTGATAAAATGATGGACAGTGGTTGCACACAGTATAATTCAACTGATGAAGTACTTGTACCAAGTACCTAGTCAGTTGAAGTCACATTTACTTAATAATATTGTGTGCACTGGCCATAATTGTTTAAGTAAATCCAATTATTAATCTTTTGCGCATACACATGCATAATTAACAAACCAGTTTTACAGGACAATGGTGAGATTGTGAGCGAGTAAAATCTGTGTTTGTCCCACCTGTTTTCCCAACGATGCCAGTGTTTCTCCTGTTATCTCCCAGTTCCTGCATGATTTCACATTCCCTCTGTTGCGCAGGAATCCAGGGGTAATCCTGAGGGCACACTAATGCTAATCTGTCACATCCCTTTTGGGGATATCCCTGTGACCCTGCCTGTGTTCTGGCAGCAGCATTAGAAAGCTCATTTAATAACATTCTAATGACATAGCTGTGTGTGTGTGTGTGTGTGTGTGTGTATGCGCACACATGTGGGCATGTGCCTGAGACCAGAGAGAGAGAGAGCGAGGGAAAGAGAGACAGAGAGAAAGAGAGGGAGAGGAGGGACCCGGCAGATGCACATTGCCTTGAAATAGGAGAGGAATTCTCCCCTCTCCTCTCTTCCCTCCACCCCTGACCCATTGTGGGTCTATTTCTGTTCATCAGGGGGACTGCCAGCTGTCTCTTTCCATAACCCCCCACCACCCCCGTCACCCCAATAAAACACACACACACACCCCTGCCCTCCCAAACATCCACAGTGAACCCACTGCACAATAACTATCCAACACAATCAATTGTGTTTAAATCCTGCGGGTGCCATGGAACTGCTATTCCAGAGCACGGGTCGATGCCAACGCGATGCAGTCAGCGCAGAGCTTTTAACCGAACCCAACTGCTGCTACTGCAACTGCTCGGCTGTGGTTTTTTTCTCTTTTTTTTTTGAGCGAGGCACTGACTGAAGCCATTTTTCAACCCTCTGTGAGATCACACGTGTGCGATTAGAAAGTCGTTCACGGAACACGGAACACATCGCTGACGTAACAATCGCCGGAGTTCTAGAACACTGACTTAAGGAATGTTGGAGAGATTTTTAAAAAAACTAGCTCTTCAAAGGGTTAACAGCACAGAGAGCAAATATTGCAGTGTCAAATCAATATGGAGCCAGGGTTGGATTTCAGTGATGGGAGAGTCATAAATCCCAGGGTGGGTGGAGTTACCATGTTCTGTCAATCACTGAACCCGTATCAACCAATCGGGAGACTTGGCACAAAACTGGATCAAAGACTTTTTAGCACACTTTCTTTTGTCATAATGACCTGCATTCACTTTGTGTATCTGGGCCTAAGGTGATTATGTTAAACTGTGGGAATGTATATATATATACATATATATATATATACAGTTTTTTTGTGAAATCTTTGATTGGTGAGTCACCGATAACCTGTGAGGCGTCTCGCGTCTGTTTTGACTGTGCTATGGCGCTGCGTCATTCCCCAGAAATAAACATGGAGGACAAACAAATGACACGGCCATTTTAATGCCATCGGCATGGCAAGCGACATCAGGGCCCATTGGGGGGGGTTAGGGGGGGGGGGGGGTTGTTGAAATGAGGCGGCTGAGTGCTGCTGTTGTTTCTGAAAGACGCAGGCTGTTCTGGAAGTGTTTCGCCGTGTTTCGTCCCGGCACCTCAGGGGTCCCACGGCCTCCCTGTGCCCGTGGGGCGCATCATGCTCCCCCTCTTATTTTTCGGGCCGTAGGAGAGGCGCCGTTGCTACGGATTCGAGTCAGACAATCGTGTCCCGGCTGAGCGCCGACTAGTTCCTGACAGACGTGCCGGAACCCTCTGAATGCCTGTTTGTTTTTTTTGCGGGGTGCAATACACACCTGGCACCGGCCTTCCGTGCCCTCATTGTATCTCAGAAGGCGAGTGCCGTTATAATTATAATTGCCCCCTCCCTTTTCACCTCAGCTGCTGTGTGGTGAGCGTTCTGCCACAAAATGGCTGCCGTTGCATCACCCAGGTGGGCGCTGCACATTGGTCGTGATTGAGGCCAGTTTCCCCCTTTGAGTCTAAGAAAAGCAGTATATGGTAAATCCAATGAATTATTAATGAATTACTGTTAACCAATTAATCCGCTAAATCACAGACGTCACAAGACCAGTTGTGGTGGCCATTTTCTTTTTATTTTCTTTTTTATCGCTGCATTATACCGCCATAATTATTTACACAATAAATCAGACTATAGAGCACTGAGTTGAAACACCAGCTCGGACCAGCTCCCAGCTCAACATGGTTTAACCGGTTGACCAGCTCAGACCAGCTCCCAGCTCAACATGGTTTAACCGGTTGACCAGCTCAGACCAGCTCCCAGCTCAACATGGTTTAACCGGTTGACCAGCTCAGACCAGCTCCCAGCTCAACATGGTTTTGACCAGCTCAAGCTCAGACAAGCTGCCAGCACAAGCTGGTTGACCAGCTCATACCCAGCAAGACCAGCGTTATAACCAGCTAGACCATGCTGGTTGACCAGCTCATACCCAGCAAGACCAGCGTTATGACCAGCTAGACCATGCTGGTTGACCAGCTCATATCCAGCTTGATGAGCCTATGACCAGCTAGATCAACTCAATTTTCAAGCTCATCAAGTTTGACATAGCTCAGCTTCCTCGGTTACTATTTTTTTATTATGCTTCCTTTTCCTGTCCTGCAATGACAGAGGGGAATGATGTCAGCGTACTCATTTTAGAAAATCAGATCTGGCTCTAGGATTTTGTTTAACCCAAAACAAGAATGCATCAGGTGGAACCAGTGGCAGACAGAGTGGGGATGGGGGCGACAGCAGGGGTAACTGAAAACTGGCCAGGTGGCAGGTGGGTTGTCATGGGTTACGGGGAAACAACTCAAGAACAATAGCACTGAAAAAATAGTATTGTCACCCACAATAACAATATCTTTCAAAAAAAAAGTTAAAAGCTAAATTGTGTGGCCTACAGATGTTTGTGGTCCTAAATGACTGCATATGGCATTTACTGTCGGCCAGCAGCCTCTGCTGAACATCAGTATATTTATGTAAAGGTGGTAACATTCGTTCAGTAGTTACTACCAACGTTTTGCTACAAGTAAACACCCTTGTCTTGTTGCAGTTACATAATAGAGTGTCTGTTAGGTTGTTGGCAGGCACACCCCTACTGGCTGCCCGCAGTCACACTGTGTCTGTAGAGAGAAGCCAACGGGTTTGTTTCCGTCAATTAACAGCGGGCCAAGGAAGACTTAAATCTGGCGCTGATATTTACAATCAGGGTCAGTGAGCTGGCGGGGGGTGCGGTAGTTTGTGGGGGAGGGGGCTGATAGACGAGGGGCGGGTGGTTGATGCAGGGGCCGTTGAATGCCAGGGGTGAAAGAGATGCTTTTCCGCGGCTTTGCCTCATCGCTGCCCCCTGCTGGCCGTGCGGTACCAGCACCTCCGCAGAGCGGGTTGTGCCTTGAGGTCGTGCACTTTGCTGGTGTCTTTGAGCAGTGGACCTGTGAGCTAAACGCCATGAGTTCACTGCTTGCCTGTACAACTGAAAGCATCAGCGACAACGCCCGTGAACCATAACCCCAACCAGACTGAGACCCTATGACCATCTGATCAGCCAGTCTCCTGTTCATTCACCACGGGGCTCTACTGCAGCTACTCTGTAAAAAAAAAAAAACCTGATCTTTGTAGTACGGCTTAATGCCGAGCTACTCAACTCCAGGTCCTGTGGGCGGCAGGGTCTGCAGGTTCTCGGTCCAACCACGTGCTACACCACCCGGTTTCACCGATGAGCTCGCTTCCTGAATCACGGAGGGGAAATAAACGGTGAAATCGAGTGCCCCAGTGCACGGCTGGGCCAAACAATGCAGACGCTGCGGCCCCGCGGGTCCTGGAGCTCAGTAGCGCTAGCTCAGCGTTTCGTCTTCTGGATCGTTGAGCATCGGGGCGGCCTGTAGCCTAGTGGCTAAGGTACGTGACTGGGACTCCAGAAGGTTGGTGGTTCACGCCCCAGTGTAGATCATGATGAGATCTGCACAGACAGCTGTTGGGCCCATGAGCAAGGCCCTTAACCCCACATTGCTCCAGGGGGAGATTGTCCCTTGCTTAGTCTCATCAACTATAAGTTCCATCCATCCATCCATTATCTTAACCCGCTTATCCTGAACAGGGTCAACTGTAAGTTGTTTTGGATAAAAGCATAAGCTAAAATTTTTTATTATTATTATTATATATATGATTTCTATATGAAGGCCACAGGTTTAAGTTCCAGGTTGGTCGTCACAGCAGTACCACTGGGGCGGCTGCAGAATCTGCTTCACATTGGTTATGCTGCTGTGTAAGTCAGTGTTTAAGGCTCCCTGAGTGTAACTTTGGGAGATAAATGAACTGGAGCAACGGCCACATAGTTCCAGTGGAATTAAGAATATTTAAGTCCCGTCTGGGTGCAGTTCAGAGCTTCCCCCGGCTTCCACAGATTACCCTCTGGATGTACTGTATGTGTGCAGTCCTTCCCCGGTATGGTAAAAATAGTATATAGTGCTTTTATCCAAAGCGCTGTACAATTGATGCTTCTCATTCACCCGTTCGTACTCACATACCCACACTCTGGCTGCCACGCAAGGTGTCAGATAAGATGACATCACCGATGTACAGAAACAGAGGCAACGGCGCTAGTGTGTCGTTAGCGCGTAGCTTCGCCCGCGTCTCGGGGCTCGTCCGTCTCCCGTTCGCGGCCGGCGAGACACGCCGGGTTCTGGCGGCCGTGGGGTAACGCGACACCGAGGCTGACCCCGGAGACGCGCCCGTGAACAGCGTGCTCCGGAGCCTTGGGGGGGCCTCGAACCGAAAGAACGCCACGCACTCCGTGCACCATGACGCGCTGCCCAAGCGACCCCGCGTCTGAAGGACACGAGAGGAGCTCACACACACACCTCGAGAGGGAAATCAGTACGACTGGGTCAGTGAGCGGAGCGCTGTCATACTGTGTCCATCTCGCAAGGGTTCGTGAGTCTATCCGTCAAAATAAAGATGGAGGAAGCATTATCCGACCTACTTCATTACGCCCTTTCATACTCCTGTTTTGAATAATAACTATCAGAGTATCAGCGGAGAGTTTGGAATTCACATGCGACCAGCCTGCTCCACTCTGATCTGGGTCCATTGTCACATGTCTGATGCTGGCTTTGAACAGTATTTTCAAGTCCCCATTTCACAGTGACATTGGGCGGCGGTTTAGGCGGCGGATTACCCTGAGTGCGGAGTGATGGCTCTCTGCTGGCTTCATTAGCGGGCCGAGCTTTTAAACTGACAGGGACAGGTCCTGTGAAGCCACCCGCTAATCGTCGCGGAAGGGCCACCCGCTAAGTACGGCGGAAGAGCTAACCGCTAAGCGTTTGTGGAACAACCACCCGCTAAGGGCTAAGGAAGAGCTACTTGCTAATCGCTGCGGAAGAGCTAACCGCTAATCGCTGCGGAAGAACCACTATGGAAGTCTTTCCTTCCCGCTGATCTGGGGCTCACTTTTTCTCTCTTAATTTCCACCTCGTTTTCTTTCAGTCATGTGAATGTCGATGTAGCATTTGTGTAGCACTCTACTTCAACTATATGCCATACACTGCCCTCAACAAGCAAGTTGGTGTTGTTTTAACACTTATTTTTTCTCTGAAGTACAAAATATTAACTTTTTAAGTTACGGTCTGTTTGCTTGACACGTGAAATTTTCTTACCCCATTGGCAAATTTTGAAATGAGTCTTATTGCAATATTTTTGTCTTATTTAGCAAAAAACTTAAAGAAATAAGATTTGAAGCCTCAATATAAGACTAAAACTGATATGATTTTTTGGTGTTTCCAATGTATGGTCTCGCTTTGCTTGTCATAACGAACCATTAAAGTTGTTCAGCGGTCAATTTTGAATCAAGCATTTTTAATCTGGTTTATAAAATCGAGTGCATACAGTGTTAGGACAGCAGGTCTAAGCTGCAATATTTTGTCACGTGTGGTTATAAGAGCTGTGTTGTGTTTATAACCGCATTCTTTCAGTGATTGTTGCAAAACTTCTGTTAGATTACTGTTGGCCAATGACTGCATGCTGTTCACTGTATATTCCTATAATATTCCACAGATCTGGATATATAGTGCAATTGCGATGGCTTTGCCACAGTAGTGGATTCAAACCTGCAGTCCTGTGATTGCTAGTCAATCCCTGTGGTCGGGACATTACAGATGCCTATTGCATCACATGTTCCTTCAAGGGAACAGTGAGATTCCATCATGTGTCAAGGCTTAAATACTCACCGCCCACCCCTCCCACCCAGACCCCACAATAACAAACAGAAAGATCTGACATTCTACCATGACATCAGCTCAGGTGACTCTCAATAAGCAGAGATTCACATCAACAGTTATGTGCAGTATGCTTGGGCTATATTGAATAGAAGGCTTGACATTGCTCCTAGCAGTTTCCTCTCTGTAGGTTGTGTGTGTGTGTGTGTGTGTGTGTGAGAGAGAGAGAGAGAGAGAGAGAGAGAGAGCATGTGTAAGCACATGTGTGTGTATTTATATCAGACTGTCTCACTGTCTATTTGCGACAGCATGTTCATACACTAGTGTGCACATTTGGAGTGAACAGAAGCAAACCTGACCTCTAGCACATTAAACATGACACATTTCTTCAAATTTTAAAAAGCAAGATTACTTGTGTGTGCGAGAGTATGTGTCCATGCCTGTGTGTGTGTATGCGTTCGTGAGTGTGTGTACATGCCTGTGTGTGTGTTTGTGTGTGTGTACGTATGTGTGTGTGAGAGAGAGCATGTGTACATGCCTGTGTGTGCATGTGTGCATATGTGTGTGTGTGAGCGAGAGCGTGTGTACATGTCTGTATGTGTGTGTGTGTGTGTGTGTGTGTGTGTGCAAGAGCATGTGTACATGCCTGTATGTGTGTGTATGTGCGAGAGTGTGTGTACATGCCTGTGTGAGTGTGTGTACATGCCTGTGTGTGTGTTTGTGTGTGCGCGTATGTGTGTGAGTGTGTGTGTGTGTGTGTGTGAGCGATGTGACTGCATTAGCATTAGCCTCTCAGCCCAGGACTCCTGTCAGAGACAGTTGACAGGAAAGCAGCATTAAGGCTCACCGGTCCTCACTTTGCAGGTGCAAATCTCAGGCTCTCTCAGCTGTCCCCACAATGTATATATAACCTGAAACACGAACTGTACTCACTCACAATACTGCTGGCTCACTCTAAACTATGTGCTGTGACATGTTCCCCAGACTCTCCTAACAGACTGCTAAGTCCCGCAGGGGGCCTATATTTAGGTGTGGAGGTGGGCTGGACGAGGTGTGTTTGTCGGGGAGTGGCTGGTATTTAGTGGTCCTGGTATTACTAGCCACTTTGGGATCATCCTGTCCCAGCACACTGGTTATTCTGTGATGGGGATTCCCCAGTATACCAACTGTGTTGTGAAACCATGGCAGCCGTGTAAATAAGGCTTTTCTATTTGTGTGTGTGTGTGTGTGTGCTTGTGTGTGTGCTGCCCATACAGTATTTGAGAGCACAAAGGGAATTGTTCTGTTATTGACCACTAGGAGCCAGCCTTTTGATCTATAAAGGTACAATGGGTCATTTCGGACTTCTAACAGTCAAGAGAGGAAGTGCAGCAACAAACACGCTCCCACCCCTTCTCTGTGAATGTGCTGACGTTGAAACGCCATTAGCTGTGGCAACTAGAACCAATTTTCAACCAATGAGCTTGAATTATTGTGCAGCTATACAATGTTTTGGTACAGAGTGCCGGCCCGTCAACTGCATATTTTGAAACCCTACAAACACAGGTAGAGGCTGAGTGAATGTCAGTGAGACTTTTTCAGCAATAGGAAGGGATCTGCAATGGTCTTGCCACAATCTTTAACACAGAAATCCTACCTTTTGCACCTTTAACATCCCAAACAGTGGGGTTGGCTGAGTTAGTCATGCCAATGCTCTTGGCGAGCCAGTAGGTGGCAGGCTTCCTTCTGCATTAAAATCCCAAAGCACACTTAAAATCCAATGTGCTGTTCAGAGCTGGGTCAAATATTTTATTTTAAAATACGCTTTCATTGTAAATTCCGTTTTAAAAGGGTCAAAGGGACCCTGGAGGAAAGAGTGGTGCCATATGATATGAACCGGAGGTCCCAGCTCACTGCTCCAGTGAGTAGAGGTGTTAACAGCTCAGGCACCCACAGTTTACATCCAAAATAGGCCCTTTTCTTTTGCCCGCCATATCATGTCCTGTACGGCTGTTTTTCCACGTCATCCCACGCTTTCTCAACCACCACGCTCTCCCCGCTGTCCCAGGCTGTGTTTCAGGAAGAGTTAGTGAACTCTCATTATAAGACCTTCTTAATCAATACTCCCAGCATTACATTACATTACATTAATGGTATTTGGCTGACGCTCTTATCCAGAGCGACGTACAGTTGATTAGACTAAGCAGGAGACAATCCTCCCCTGGAGCAATGCAGGGTTAATGGCCTTGCTCAAGGGCCCAACGGCAGTGCGGATCTTATTGTGGCTACACCGGGGATCGAACCACCGACCTTGCGGGTCCCAGTCATGTACCATAGCCACAACGCTAAAAACCAGTAGACCCCATGTCTCTGCAGGACCAGGGCTTGTAGACCCCAGAAGGCTGGGTCTGTGAGACCAGTGGGTTCAGGCCCCATGACAGAGCATACATTGGGCGAAAGGCAGGAATACACCCTGGACAGGTCGCCATTCCATCACAGGGCACACACACCATTCACTCACACACTCATACCCACGGGCAATTCAGACTCTCCAATCAGCCTAACCTGCATGTCTTTGGACTGTGGGAGGAAACCGGAGTACCCGGAGGAAACCCACGCAGACACGGGGAGAACATGCAAACTCCACACAGAGAGGCCCCGGCCGACGGGGATTTGAACCCAGGACCTCCTTGCTGTGAGGTGGCAGTGCTACCCACTGCACCATCCGTGCCGCCAAAATTATAATTATTAATAATAATAAAACAGCACCCTTGGTGCTCCTTTGTCCGCAGTTATGCGCTGTCGGTTTGTGCGTTCCCCGGCCCCAGACGGCTCCTCTGTGTAAGGAGCCGAAACCAGACTCTGCCCAGGCAGGCTCGGGGCCCGCGGTCCGTCCAGGACAGATGTGCCGTCCCGTCACGCTGCGAAGGGTGTCTGGGCCCCCCTTACGCAACACCGCCCGCTGTAGGGCACCGCGGGGCGCTGTGCTTATTTCTGGAAACGGCAGGGGCACCGGTGACAAGGGGTGGGATACATCTGTTAATGAAAGCCCCGGAAAACTGAGCCCCCCATACCCCGTCCCCCTGTAATACCCCCCCCCCCCTCCCTCCCCCCATTAAGTAACAAAGCTCCAGTTTCACACCTGACTCAGCAGCTCGTGCATCGGGGTTAAGGTCTCTCCGCTGCACACAACCCGCCAATTCCTCTGGGAATGCTAATTAGATTCCGGAGGCTTCCCGGCGCCTCTCCCCGGAGAGACTGCGTAGTCTTTCATCTCTAATTGTTACGGGAAAAGAAATTAACGGAGGGAAAAAACCCTAAACTCCGCCTTCATTATGGGCTGCCCCACGTGCTAAACCTCCAGGCACAATGATTCAGCCAATCAGCTGTGCGGTCCTTTGGGCAGGTGTGAGGTCACACATATTGTGTCATTGGAATGTTGCCAACTGAACATTCTGCTGTTATGCTACGGTCTGCTACTGGTAATTCAAAGCAATCGAGTTCACTGACTTCGAATTTAGGAGAGAGAAAAAAGCATTCCAAAATTTTTAGTTTAGAGAATACTGCACCCTGATAGAATGTACCAACAGACGGTGCATGTGTGATGAGCTCAGTTCTAACTTATGTGTGAAATTCATTCAATCGGCTCTGCTGTCATTGATCATTACTGTGTGAAATTGGCTATTTAAATTATTCATTGATGTACCAAAATTGCCAATTTAATATTCTCCCCAGCCGTGGCACCAGCCAGAAAGTCCCTTGACTTTTTACCGAAAGGCTGAAATGCATCCCTGTGAGATTTGAGAGAGCCTTATGATTTATTGCAGGTGAAGTTCTGAGACTGGGCGATTGGGATCAATCTGGTTGTAATTCAGCCCATTCAGGAAATTAATTGAAGTTCAAATTCATTCTTGTAAAGATCCTCATCGAGCATTACAAGCATTTCTTGTCCAGTTCCTGAAGTGAACTTTAATTATTTGACAGAACTGAAAGGGCATTCACCCCACCTGCAGTGTTGTCCTCACAGAGTCCATGTGGACTTCACCAGTTCTCACACCTGAACGGGTTCCATCTCAACCTATAGGCCTATAGCCAGGTTCCTCTCCAGATCTCTTCCCATCGGGGAGTTTTTTCTCAGCCCTTGTTTTTTTGTTCAGCTAGGGAGTCGTTTACCTCCTCTGCTACCTTGGGGGCTAAGGGGGAAATGTTTTCTTTCCTTCTGTCACTCATGTCAGCCTGCCATGAAAAGCACTCCACAAATAAAACTGAATTGAATTGAAATCAATTATATCTGGCGGCACTGATGGTGCAGTGGGTAGCACTGCCGCCTCACAGCAAGGAGGTCCTGGGTTTGAATCCCGGTCGGCCGGGGCCTCTCTGTGTGGAGTTTGCATGTTCTCCCCGTGTCTACGTGGGTTTCCTCCGGGTACTCCGGTTTCCTCCCACAGTCCAAAGACATGCAGGTTAGGTCGATTGGAGAGTCTAAATTGCCCATAGGTATGAGTGTGTGAGTGAATGGTGTGTGTGTGCCCTGCGATGGACTGGCGACCTGTCCAGGGTGTATTCCTGCCTTTCACCCAATGTATGCTGGGATAGGCTCCAGCCCCCCTGCGACCCTGTTCAGGATAAGCGGGTTAAGATAATGAATGAATGAATGAATGAATGAATGATATCTTCCCGTGTTGCGTATCCGTCTGTCCCTCACTTCCTGTGGCCCTTGTCCTGCACTTCCTGTCTCTGACCCGTCTTCCTGTGGCCCCGCAGAGCCGGCGGGCGAGAAACTGAGCGGCTCGGCGACGGAGGATGAGCCGCTCCTCCAGCTGAAGCTGCAGCAGCCCGAGGAGGAGGCGCTGTTCACCTGCAGCTGCGACCGCAGCCCCAGCTCCAACGACACGCCCGCCCCCGCGCCCCCGCACGGCGTCTGCCAGCCCTGCCACGCCGCCACAGAGCCCGTCCAAGAGCTGCCCCTGAAGGAGGAGGAGGAGGAGGAGGAGGAGGAGGAGGAGGAGCAGGAGGAGGCAGCCGGAGACCACGCGGAGGAGGGTGAGGAGGAGAGTGAGAGTTCTGATGAAGAGGAGTCCGCGCCCGAGTCCGAGGAGGAGGGGGACAGTTCTGAGGTCCTGACCGACGCGGCGGGGGAGGAGGAGCTCGGGTCTGAGGAAGAGCACGAGGAGGAGGAGGAGGAGGAGGAAGAGGAGGCGGAAGCCGACGCCGCTCCTCAGTCAGAATCCGCCGAGAGCGAGGAGGAGGAGGAGGAGGAAGAGGAGGAGGAGCGGGCTGTGAGTGAGGAGATCTCTGCTGAAGAGGAGCAGGAACATTCAGACGAGGATACAGGAGAGGAGGAGGAGGAGGAGGAGGAGGAAGAGGTGGTGGCAGCGGAGGAGGCGTCAGAGGAGGCGTTGGAGGAGGCATCGGAGGAGGAAGAGGAGGAGGAGGAGGAGGAGAAGGAGGAGGCGGTGGAGGCGGAAGCTGTCGACGCCCCTGAAGCTGATGCGGAGGTGGCTGAAGCTCCCGCGGAGGATGTGACCTCAGAGGAAACCGTGGAGACCACAGAGGAGGCGGAGCTCGAGGCCGAGGAGGCTCCCGAGGTGACGGCCGAGGCTCCAGAGGAAGAGGAGGAGGACGAGGAGGAAGACACCGTTCCCGTGGAGACGGCAGAGGAGCAGGAAGCTGTCGTCGAAGACGTCCAGGAGGAAGAGGAGCCCGTAGAACCTGTCAAAGGTAAAAAAAAAAAAGAAAACAGCAAGAAACAAAAATGCCGCAATATCTGTTTAATTCTAAAACTGCCAGCCGCTACAAGCCTCAAGAACTTTCAAGCAAAATTCCAGCAGACATTTTCTTGTTGGTGGTGGCGTCACATTTTAACTCAGTTAAAAGCTGTAAGGTCGCAAATATGTTACTAGAATGTTACTCGAATGAACATTCTAATGAGGTAACTGGTAACTGACAGTAAGGGAGTTCTAGAACACTGACTTGGAATTTTGAAAAAAAAAAAAAAAACATTCCAAGAAACCTACTCTCGTTGGGTGCAATGGCCTTTCCCAGTGGATCCCATTGGAATCAGTGACGTCAGCAGGGTAGATGTTTAATACCACTTACCCCTGGCATTTAGGCCCGGACACTGATTAACGGGGCGCGTGGGCCAGGTGTATCTGTCATATATGTGCATGTTAGCGCTTGGCTCCGTAAATAAACACCGAAATGAGAGGGACGTAGGGGTAAATGGATTAAATGACATATCGTCTCACACCTGACACTGAAAATCGCTTCAGTGTTGAATTGTTCAAGCACCCCTGAGGCTCGTGGCTTCCCACAAAGCTGTGCACAGCCTTCAATAAAAGTAAAAAAAAGACTTCTTGTGAATTGGGGTTTCTAAATTGTTAAAATTATATTGTGGAAAGTGATAATTCCAGTCATAATAACTAGTCCATAACAGTAATTATGACTTAGTGTTGGTGTAAAAAAAGAAAGAAAAAGGCTTATGGTGACCTGATATTGTTCTGAGAGTGACAGCTGCTGCTCATTGGCTGACCGCTGATCAGCTGACGGGTGTTGATCTGACCGGCTGATTGTCTCCACAGAGGAGGAAGAGGAGGAGGAGGAGGAGGAGGAGGAGGAGGAGCCGGTGTCCCTGATGAGAGACAGGTCCCACATCGAGGAGAAGCTCCAGCTGGACACGGTCGAGCCCTCAGCCACATACACAGGTAAATGGCGTTTATATAGCGCCTTTATCCAGAGCGCTGTACAATTGATGCTTCTCATTCACCCATTCATACACACACTCACACACCGACGGCGATTAGCTGCCATGCAAGGCACCGACCAGATCGTCAGGAGCATTTGGGGGTTAGGTGTCTTGCTCAGGGACACTTCGACACACCCAGGGCGGAATCGAGCCCGCAACCCTCCAACTGCCGGACGACTGATCTTACCTCCTGAGCCAATGTCGCCCCACAGTACACAGGTACAGTAAGAGCCACTAGGGGGCGCTCTGTAAAAAAGTCCCTTAGGCTGGTTTGGGAGCACTGGTTCTCAAACCTTTCAAAATTGGGACCCAAATTAGAGATGCGTTTTATATTGGGACCCATCAAATGCAGATACTGGCACAGCCTGGTGGACTCATTCCAGGACCCACGTCATACACTCCCGGGGCCCAGTATGGGCCCCATTCATAGTGGGCCCCATTCATAGTGGACCCCATTCATAGTGGGTCCCATTCATAGTGGGCCCCATTCATAGTGGGTCCCATTCATAGTGGGCCCCATTCATAGTGGGCCCCATTCATAGTGGGTCCCATTCATAGTGGGCCCCATTCATAGTGGGCCCCATTCATAGTGGGTCCCATTCATAGTGGGCCCCATTCACTTCCTGAGACTGACACTCGGAGCCCTGGATTCACTCCACTTTGTGCCCTTCACTTGGACGGGCAGTAAAATACAAGTGTGACATTTTATTTGTATTTCTTCTTCGCAAACAACTAACACATTAACACTTTTCTGCTCCTCTCTCTTTTTTTGTTTTTCTTTCTCCCCTCTCTCTCTCTCTCCCAACCCCTCCTCTCTCTCTCTCTCTCCCCCCTCACCTCTCTCTCTCTCTCTCCCCCCTCACCTCTCTCTCTCTCTCTCTCTCCCTCCCTAGCCGCCATGCAGAAGCTGCGTAAGATCTACCAGACGGCCATCAAGCCCATGGAGCAGGCCTACAAGTACAACGAGATGCGACAGCACGAGATCTCCGGTACGAGCCTCCACACTCCTCCTTTTCCGTCACCCCCCCATCCCTCTCTCCACCTTTTACACCGTGCCCCATCTCTTTTTCCTTAAACGAGTGGGGATTGATATCTGTATGTATGTATCCTTTCTTATCTTCGCTTTCACCTCCCCACGCGCATTCCTGAAGCCTTCAAACTCGTGTGGGCTAATCCCCACGAAGCTCCAAACAAAGCCCCATCCTCAACGTCTCCTCACTGCATCCTCAGGCAAAGCACGCCCTCTGGTGGCCATGGGTGGCATCCAACGAAAACCTGACTTTATAACTCGGCTCACAAAGTGGATGATTGAGGCACACTCAAGTTAGGGTTATTACCGTAACGGAGTGCACTACGGTTGGAATTATTACAGTAATGGGGTGCACTACATTTAGTTAGGATTATTACAGTAACGGGGTGCACTACATTTAGTTAGGATTATTACAGTAACAGGGTGCACTACATTTAGTTAGGATTACTACAGTGACTGGGTGCACTACATTTTGTTAGGATTATTACAGTAACTTGGTGCACTACATTTAGTTAGGATTATTACAGTAACGGGGTGCACTACATTTAGTTAGGATTACTACAGTAACTGGGTGCACTACATTTAGCTAGGATTATTAAAGTAACTGGGTGCACTACATTCAGTTAGGATTATTACAGTGACTGGGTGGAAATTATGTCATTGTAATATCAGTGCACCTGGCTCAGTTTTTGCCTGTCCACCTCTCTTGTACCAACCCTCTACCGCACTAACACACAACCCCTCCAAATAGCTGCTGTGCCTGTCCAGTTGATTTGGCTGTTCCCAGAGGGCCTGCTCCCTGCTCTATACCCTTTTCCAGAATGTTCTGTGCGCCAGACTGCCAGCCCCAGGCCTTTTCTCTGCACTGACAGGCTGTCCCTCTGTCCTGTTCGTCTGTCCTGTACGTCTGTCCTGACTGTGCACCGCAGAGGCTGAGATTACCTCCAAACCCCTGGTCCTGTTCCTGGGCCCCTGGAGCGTTGGCAAGTCCACCATGATCAACTACCTGCTGGGCCTGCATGACACCCCTCATGAGCTCTACACAGGTAAATACACCTGCCCTTATGAACTCTACCCAGGTAAATACACCTGTCCTTAGAGCTCTACACAGGTAAATACACCTGCCCTTAGAGCTCTACACAGGTAAATACACCTGCCCTTACGAGCTCTACACAGGTAAATACACCTGCCCTTACGAGCTCTACACAGGTAAATACACCTGCCCTTAGAGCTCTACACAGGTAAATACACCTGCCCTTACGAGCTCTACACAGGTAAATACACCTGCCCTGAGAGCTCTACACAGCTAAATACACCTGCACTTATGAACTCTACACAGGTAAATACACCTGCCCTGAGAGCTCTACACAGGTAAATACACCTGCCCTTATGAACTCTACACAGGTAAATACACCTGCCCTTATGAACTCTACACAGGTAAATACACCTGCCCTTAGAGCTCTACACAGGTAAATACACCTGCCCTTACGAGCTCTACACAGGTAAATACACCTGCCCTTACGAGCTCTACACAGGTAAATACACCTGCCCTTATGAACTCTACACAGGTAAATACACCTGCCCTTACGAGCTCTACACAGGTAAATACACCTGCCCTTATGAACTCTACACAGGTAAATACACCTGCCCTTATGAGCTCTACACAGGTAAATACACCTGCCCTTATGAACTCTACACAGGTAAATACACCTGCCCTTATGAGCTCTACACAGGTAAATACACCTGCCTTTATGAGCTCTACACAGGTAAATGCACCTGTCCTTATGAACTCTAAGCTATTGTTTGCCCCCAGTGTAAAAACAGTGAGTGCTCATTGACGCCCTCACCCCTGCCCCCGCAGGTGCTGAGCCCACCACTGGTGAGTTTACTGTGATGATGCACGGGCAGAAGTATCGGACCCTAGAGGGCATCGTCATGGCAGCCGACAGCTCCCGAAACTTCTCTCCCCTGGAGAAATTCGGACAGGGCTTCCTGGAGAAGCTGCTGGGCATCGAGATTCCCAGCAAGCTCCTGGAGAGGGTCAACATCGTGGACACGCCCGGCATCATCGAGAACCGCAAACAGCAGGAGAGAGGTGAGGGAGCACACACACGCACACACACACACACATACATACACACACACATATACAGACTCATACATACATGTACGCACATACACACACACATACATACACACACACACATACACATTCATACATACACACACGCATATACACACTCATACATACATGGGGACACACACACACACAAACATGTACAGTATACACACACACATAAACTAGCGCACGCACACACATGCATACACGTAGTCGTTTGAACACCAGCAGTAAAAACAACTCCTCTGTCCCTCCAGGGTACCCATTCGGCGATGTGTGCCAGTGGTTCATCGACCGGGCGGACATGATCTTCCTGGTGTTCGACCCGACCAAGCTGGACGTGGGCCTGGAGCTGGAGATGCTCTTCAAGCAGCTGAAGGGGCGCGAGTCCCAGATCCGCATCATCCTCAACAAGGCCGACAACCTGGCCACCCAGGAGCTCATGCGCGTCTACGGCGCCCTCTTCTGGAACATGGCGCCGCTCATCAACGTGACGGAGCCGCCCCGCATCTACGTCAGCTCCTTCTGGCCCTACGAGTACGCCCCCGACACCATCCGCGACCTGTTCGTCAAGGAGGAGGTGTCCCTGCTGGAGGACCTGAACCAGGTGATCGAGAACCGCCTGGAGAACAAGATCGCCATCATCCGCCAGCACGGCATCCGCGTGCGCATCCACGCCCTGCTGGTGGACCGCTACATCCAGACCTTCAGGGACAAGATGGGCTTCTTCAGCGACCCCGAGCTGGTCTTCAAGGAGATCGTGGACGACCCCGACAAGTTCTACATCTTCAAGTCCATCCTGGCCAAGACCAACGTCAGCAAGTTCGACCTGCCCAGCCACGACGCCTACCGCGACTTCTTCGGTATCAACCCCGTGAGCGGCTTCAAGCAGCTGTCCTCCCAGTGCGGCTGGATGGGCGGCTGCCTGCTGGACAAGATCGAGGCGGCCATCACCCAGGAGCTGCCCGCCCTGCTCAGCAGCATCTCGCCCGCCAACGCGGCCGAACCGGCCTGCGAGCCCTCCGCCTGCGCGGAGAAGCCCGTCAACCGCTACCGGAGGCAATGAGAGCGAGGGGGACCGGGGAGGGAGGGAGGGAGGGGAACAGAGAGGAGAACACCTAGCACGGGAAAAACGCCGGCCAAGAAAGAAGCTTAAGTCAAATTCGGTGTCCTACGGTGTTGGAGGAGGAGGGGCGCTGAGGTTTGTCTGGGTGGTAGTTGGGGGGGTTTGTGGGTGATTGGGGTGGGGCTGGGGCGTGGGGGGCGGGGGGGGGGGGCGGGGGGGTGTCGATTGATTTGGGAAGAAGAGTGCAATAATTCCAGAGGTCGGAATTCAGCAGAGGACGAGGAATTCCCCGGAGGAATTCCCGCGGGGATTCCCTCCTCTCTTCTTTCCGGGACGTGGCATGGAACTGTCTGCAGATCAGCGATAAGTGCTGCATTTATTCAATGAGGGGAAAATTTGAAAACAAGCGGAAAATGGTCAAAAATACAGAGACGCTCATCGGTCACGCCAGCTTCCTCATACGTGAATAAAGTGGGTAAAGGAGACAAGCCTTTTGCTCGTTTCTTGTTTGTGATTTGTTCATATTTATTTTGGTGTTCACTAGTTTCTGATTCTCAAAGTTCAAGAATTGTACGTATTGTTATCGTAGCTGTCGTTGGCGTTTATTTTTTGTTGTAAGCATCTGAATCTGTCAGCTATGTTCCTTTCACAGGGATGAGACCCCAGCTGAGTCTGAAACAGCTTATCTGCCTACTATTGAGTATACCAGTTTCAACAAGTTGAAGACAACTTGTGTACTCAGTACTGTTTTGGATGTAGCCCCTGTCTTTCTTAATTCAACTTGTGGTAAATGCTGTATGAGTGCATTTGTGAACTGATCACGCAGTCGACCTCGTGTCCGGCCTGTCCCAGAATGCTGTTAAATCTGCCATGTCAGTTGAAAGGAGACATTAAAAGGTGCCAGTGATACCCAACCTTAGACATACTGACGTATTTTTTTGCGTTCTTTGCCGCTGAAGTGGTCCTGTTTTTCTCGGCTCACTCGTGGCCCGGGTAAGCAGCAACGATTTCACAATTGTGAGGTGTGGTAAGATGTCTGGGAGGTGTGGTCAAAACCCCAGGATAATAAGGGCAGGGTTCGTCAAATCCGGCCCTCATATTTTCCTTTGGTAATTCACTCAACAAATAGTGCTACTGATTGGCCAGACACATCTGACTCCCAGGTAAAGGGAGGGTGGTAAACCAGTTTTGACCAGGAATTGATGATCCCTGCAGTAGGGCTTCGCCAAGATAGGTGATGTCATGCAGATTGTTTCTTCATGAAGCCGGTCTTAAAAGCCTACTTCAGTTTTTTCACCCGCACTCAAGCTCTCTCGCGGTCAAAGTGAAACATTAGCTCTTGTTATATAACAAATAATTGTTGACTGACTTCTACCTGTTTAATGCCGGAAGAAACTGCTTTAAACCAACTTTCCTCTACAATTCGTTTTCCCCAGTAGGTACTTTTTGCCCATCAAAACTAAAGTACATTACAAAGGTGATTACAGCAATGCTACCATGCCAGTTTTGTAATAGAGGGCTATTAAGAGACTATGCAAAGTTCCACTGCTGTGCGTCACTCTGGATGAGAACGTAGGCCAAGTGATTGTAATGTAATAAAAAATATTTTAATTATTCGTCTCGTCGTAATGTGAGCCTTGCCTCGAATTTGTGGCGATGCGCTGCTCTGAAAATGTGCACATCGCAGATAGGTATACTGGCGCACACAATTAGCATGATTGCTGATTGCAAATGGGAAGTGTAGTGTGCATAGGACTTTACGATTTCCCTGGCCAAGTTGCGGAATTAAAGCTGTATTTATTTATTTTTTTTGCAGTTTTGCTTTTTCCACCGTCACGTGATGTATTACCCTAATGCAGTGGCGGTGTGAGAAAAAGACGAAAGTGCAGAATTTAGCTAAAAACAGGTGCGCCGTGTACAAACAGAGAGCACAGTGCCGCAAAAAAAAAAAATTATCATAAAAAAAAAACGAGTAGCACCGAGATCACACCGCGCATTGAAAAGGCTGAGCGCGTGGCATCAGTTAATTCAAGACCATCCCGTCCTGGCGGGGAGACGGAGAAATGACGCTCTGCTGCGTTTGTGAAGGGGCGCGGTGCAGCGGTGCCTTTTTAACTCTAATTCTCCAGACTCTCGGAAGTGGACACAGGCTGAATGTGGCCATCTTTGAAGAGTTGAATCAGGTGGGGAAAATGCCTGGGCGGGCAGATTAAAAAAGAAAGAGTCACTACAATTATCCAGGCTTAGAAGAGGAGTCATTAAAGGTAATGGTGTTTCAGCAACGTAATGTGGTGTAAATCCGTGTGGATTATAACCATGCAGTTACACCTTTTTACCACTAGAGGTAACTCTGGTAATCTTTTCGTAGTGGTTCCTGCAAACTGTTTAAATGGTAAATGGTTGGCATTTATATAGCGCCTTTATCCAAAGCGCTGTACAATCGATGCTTCTCATTCACCCATTCATACACACTCTCACACACACCAGTGGCGATTGGCTGCCATAGAAGGCACCGACCAGCTCGTCAGGAGCATTTAGGGGTTAGGTGTCTTGCTCAGGGACACTTCGACACAGGAAATCATGTAGCTATATCTGTGGCAACCTTATCAGAGACCCTAAAATGTTATCTGACACCAAAAGATTAGTTTAACCGCTGCCCTGTTCTAACCGTTCGACTGCAGATGTCCACCAATAGCGTGGCTCTATACGATCGCTATCTGTCAGTAGATGCAGACGTGCCTCTGGCCTGTATAGCCTACAGCAGAGGTGCCCAATCTTATCCTAAAAGGGCCGGCGTGGGTGCAGGTTTTTGTTTTAACCCAGCAGTAACACACCTGATTATACTAATGAACTAATCGTGGTCTTTAATCAAGACCTTGATGAGTGGAATCAGCTGTCTTAGTACTGTGCTAAAACAACAACCTGCACACACACCGGCCCTTTCTGGATAAGATTGGACACCCCTGGCCTACAGTGATACAATCATGTATCTTGTGACGGCGGAAGTATTTAGGTGAGTGACTACGGGGTGCAGGTGTCCTGCGTGTCTGCTAGGACCGTGCAGTGGTGCGAGTCGAGGCCATGCAGGTGCAAAGGAATACAATTTATTAAACGATCCGCAACGCAGAAATAGAACGGCGATGTGGAAACGTGAAATAGGAAGGGCTGCAAGCGAATGGTCGTGCATGTGGTCGTATGAGCGAGTCTCCTCGAACCATTCCACGTTTCCCTCTGTATACCCAGGGTTCACAGAAAAATAACAAGCCGCCGCGTAAAGAGTCGCAAGGCGGCCTTGACGACGACGATCCTGCTGACGTTATCGCTGCACTTCTAACACACCCGGTTAGTCTTTGTAGCACAGCTGGCTGCTGACGCACAGGTAACATGCCTTACCCGTGGTTAATTTCTAAATGCTATTCCAAGAATTGTATTCAGCGCTCACTGTACCACACCACCGATGACACCAAACTGTTCCCCCACAACATTAGCTGTCTGAAGACACCAAACACTGTATGTGGAAAACCCATGGCTTATACAGTGCTTTCAACTCAACAGTTCTGGGAGCATTCCACTGAGGTGGCAGAGTTGCGCAGAGGCAGCGCAATGATGGGAGCAATAGTTCTGTATTGGCGCGCACTGCCTTCATCAAACCTCGCTGACCCTGTGTCAACATGGTAAACACATTCTGTTTCCTGCAAAGAGGCACACTTATGGAAAATGCCCTACAATGTGTTTCTAGTCATTCAAAGTAATGCGTATATAGTTCAGATCACTGCACTGCTCTAAACTTTCCTCTGCATTGTACATTTCTGACATTTCTGGAGTTTGGAACATAAGAATATGGAATTAGACCAAAATGACAGCCAATCAAAAGCCTTCAGCAGACTAATTCACCTATGCACCCTAATTCCCGATGATTGCACTAATTCAATTAATGCTACAATAACTAGCCCTGCTACTGTCAATGTTGCCACAGCTGCTGCTGGTACCATTACTAACACGTATAATACAGGTTCCCTCCAGAGGGAGGGCGGAGACTTCTTTGTGTCAGCTGTCCATCAAAGTTGTGCGCTTACATTCCAAAGGATGTCAAACAGAACACGTGGCAGACAATCACCTGATCTGATCCTGAACCTGCTTCAAGCTCTGGGTGTCAATCTGACACATGGATATGCACATATAAACACACACACACACACACATGTACATGCGTACATACATGCATACATACACACAGCCACATTTTCACGCGCTCACACTCAAACCTCAAGTTTCACACACACTGATGGATCTCTGAGGCACAGCCACAACATACAGGACACCAGAGCACCTCACTCTGTCAGCTATACTCTCACAGGGAACACACCGGATCACAAATGATCTGGGGATCATGTGACATCAGAATGCAGCCTTCCACAGGAGCCCACGCCCCGGGGTGTTTCCCTTATCAGAACGTAAATAGCAGGAAGCCACTGCTTACTTACTGCTTACTGTAAATAGCAGATCACAAATATGTCATTGGAATGTTCTTCACTGAACATTCCAACACCGATGTGACAATCACCACTAGTAATTGAGTTCTAAGAACACTGACTGCGAATTGTGAGAAAAACATTCCAAAAAAACCTAATCTTCAAAGGGTTAACCATCTCAAATGTGTCTCAAGATTATATTGAGTATTACTGGCTTTAGGGACGTCACAGAGAAGAGAAGGCGAACGCTGTGTTGGCATGTAGGAGTTTGTGTGAACGCACGGAACAGAAGCCTGTGAATTTGTTCTTCTCAAGAGACTGAAATCGAGGTGGTTTGGGTTCCCATCCGTCTGCATGACGCGGCACTTTCCCACTGCACTTCGCAGAAATGCTGACATGTGCCCTGCAGTTGTTTATCTTGTGCGCGGTGCATGAAAACGGTCATTAAAAAAAAAAAAATAGACGAGTTCCAGATGGAGATCTATTTCATCAAGCGCTTTTATTTCAGGTCGCTACGGTTAGGTCTGACGATGCTGGGGAGCAGCCACCACGCACACAGACCGCAGACAGCGTTCACGTAGGACAGGAGACTCCTGCAGAATCTGACTGACTGCAGTTTAGTGACGGAAAGGTCACGCGAAGATTTTCAAAGATTGAAAGGCTGAGTGGTGTGTGTGTGTGTGTGTGTGTGTGTGTGCGCATGAGATCCTGTGAGATACCAGTGTAGACATATGAGGTGTCATTTTCCTCTGAGAGTGATCCCGCACGGTGACAGTTCCCCCTGTCGGAACCTTTGCAGCGAGCATAGCAGAAATTAGTCTGGCTGTATTTTATTTGCATTTATCTGCGGGCCTTTACCTCTTCGAAGTGTGAAGTCGGAAATATGTGATGAGAACGTTCGTTGTCCTGAACGTTTTTATGCTGATGTGACACCACTGGTGATTGTAAGCAACGGAGTCCTAGAACACTCGCCTAATGTTTTGAACATTCCACATAACCTGCGCTTCAAAGGGCTAAAGGTCACCACACAGTAGCAGCCTATCCTGCCTGACGGGTGATACGTGACATGGACTTCAGACAATGCAGAGTCTGTGAAGAGTCTTGTAGAAACGTACTGAGCTGATGAAGGTTTCCTGGGCATTAACAGCAACTACACAGCATGTACGGGCATGTGTGTGAAGACACCCATATACATTATACACACATGCACACACACACCCACACACACATGCACACACACACACCTGCGTATATTGTAGCAAAACTGAACCCTCGTGGCAGAGTGAAATAAAAAGTGCCTCGTTTATTGGGGGAATTAATCAGCAGAAGGGCTTAGAGACTCTCACACCAAGGTCCGGTCCAAAAGTCCAAACCCTTCCCCCCATTTGGGTCATCCGTTGGCCTATAAACCCAAGTGATTCCACACAGGCTGAAACACCAGCCCCAATGATTTTATTCCATTTTATTTTATTTATCGGAGGCTCGATGTGCAGATCGTATATGAGCCCAGGACGGTACAGTATATTTGGCCTGTGGGTGGAGCTGGCAGACTGATGTAATGCCTTCAACCCCCACTTCAGACCATTCCTTGCCTACTGTTACTAAACAGTACATACAGTCCAGAGGGTATCATGAGTACATACTGTATATATATGAGCCTTTTTTGCTGAGCCATGCAATATTGAAACTAATAAAAATGCACAGTAAAAAGTGTGTGCGTTCTTCCCAGGAGCAGAGCTTATGTGAGGGATAGAAGGACAAAGAAATGTGCTCGTAAACGTCTGCAATATTATAACCCCTCTCATAAACGGCCAGCCTTGGAACGGCACGGTCTGATAAACGCAGCTCACTGGGAATTCAAACGCTTTTCATTCTTCCCTGCCATAAAGCCTCCGAGAACTGTGAACAGGGTGTGCCTGAACACAGGAGCATCACACACACACACACACGCTCACACACGCACACATACACACACACACACACAGACACATATACACACACACACACACACATACGCTCACACACGCACACACAGACACACACATACGCTCACAGACACATACGCTCACACACACACATACGCTCACACACGCACATGCACACACACACACATACACTCATACACATACACACACACGGACACACGCTCACACACACATACACACATATACGCTCACACACGCACATACACACACGCACGCATGCATATATGCACACACGCATATGACTTCTCACGTGCGCACACACACACGTGCATGCACGCACATACGCACACACAGATGCACACACACACATACGCTCATACACACGCGCACACACATACACATACATGCACACACTCACATACAGTGGTGTGAAAAAGTGTTGGCCCCCTTCCTAATTTCTTATTTTTTTGCATGTTTGTCGCACTTAAATGTTTCAGATCATCAAACAAATTTAAATATTAGTCAAAGACAACACGAGTAAACACAAAATGCAGTTTTTAAATTAAGGTTTTTATTATTAAGGGAGAAAAATAAATCCAAACCTACATGGCCCTGTGTGAAAAAGTGATTGCCCCCCCTGTTAAAACATAACTTAACTGTGGTTTATCAAACCTGAGTTCAATTTCTCTAGCCACACCCAGGCCTGATTACTGCCATACCTGTTCTCAATCAAGAAATCACTTAAATAGGACCTGCCTGACAAAGTGAAGTAGACCAAATGATCCTCAAAAGCTAGACTGAGATCTAAAGAAATTCAGGAACAAATGAGAAAGAAAGTAATTGAGATCTATCAGTCTGGAAAAGGTTATAAAGCCATTTCTAAAGCTTTGGGACTCCAGCGAACCACAGTGAGAGCCATTATCCACAAATGGCGAAAACATGGAACAGTGGTGAACCTTCCCAGGAGTGGCCGGCCGACCAAAATTACCCCAAGAGCGCAACGACGACTCATCCAAGAGGTCACAAAAGACCCCACAACAACATCCAAAGAACTGCAGGCCTCACTTGCCTCAGTTAAGGTCAGTGTTCATGACTCCACCATAAGAAAGAGACTGGGCAAAAATGGCCTGCATGGCAGAGTTCCAAGACGAAAACCACTGCTGAGCAAAAAGAACATTAAGGCTTGTCTCAATTTTGCCAGGAAACATCTTGATGTTCCCCAAGACTTTTGGGAAAATACTCAGTGGTCTGACAAAAGTTGAACTTTTTGGAAGGTGTGTGTCCCATTACATCTGGCGTAAAAGTGACACCGCATTTCAAAAAAAGAACATCATACCAACAGTAAAATATGGTGGTGGTAGTGTGATGGTCTGGGGCTGTTTTGTTGCCTCAGGACCTGGAAGACTTGCTGTGATAAATGGAACCATGAATTCTGCTGTCTACCAAAAAATCCTGAAGGAGAATGTCCGGCCATCTGTTTGTGACTTCAAGCTGAAACGAACTTGAGTTCTGCAGCAGGACAATGATCCAAAACACACCAGCAAGTCCACCTCTGAATGGCTGAAGAAAAACAAAATGAAGACTTTGGAGTGGCCTAGTCAAAGTCCTGACCTGAATCCTATTGAGATGCTGTGGCATGACCTTAAAAAGGCAGTTCATGCTCGAAAACCCTCCAATGTGGCTGAATTACAGCAATTCTGCAAAGATGAGTGGGCCAAAATTCCTCCACAGCGCTGTAAGAGACTCATTGCAAGTTTTTTTCTCCCTTAATAATAAAAACCTTCATTTAAAAACTGCATTTTGTGTTTACTTGTGTTGTCTTTGACTAATATTTAAATTTGTTTGATAATCTGAAACATTTAAGTGTGACAAACATGCAAAAAAATAAGAAATCAGGAAGGGGGCAAACACTTTTTCACACCACTGTACATAACTGCACACGCACACACACACACACATACAGTAAATGCACTCGCATGACTACACACACACACACAGACATGTTAGGCTCACAGAGAATCACTTACCACAATCACGCATGAAATGTCCCAGATGCTGTTTTGGGCGTAAGAATACATATGTATGTGAGCACAATACAGATTCGTTTTTTATTTAAGTTATTTTTTAAGCCATAGACTGTATGGAAATATGAACCACGTGCCTGTTACATCGCCCACTGACTATCCATGGGCTCGTGAAAAGTGTTTTGAAGCCCGGGAAGTCAAGTTTACCAGTGCCACCATGTTGTACAATTTGGAGCCAGAGACTGTGCAGTAGGGAAGCCGATGCAGCTCCTCCACTATGCGCATGAGAGAGAGAGACATAATCCATCCCTGATTTGTCCATAAAGTATTGCTGTATTGACCTAAATAACACAAGAACCTCAAGAAAACCAACGCATGGGGAGCCATTAGACACATTGCACTGACTACTGTTTTCTTGTGGGAAAAAATTGTTGACTTGAATTGTTTGACCGCAATTGTGCCATTGGCTTTGGATTGAAAGCGGGTCTGAGTGACATACACTGGAGCCAACCGCAGTGGCGCTAGCGATCAGCATCTCTCAGAATGAGCAGGAGATGAGCTTCAGAAAAGGAGCCGCTGGGTTTAAGCACAAGAAGGAATTCCTAGCATTTCCCCATATCACCTGACTGGTTCTGCAGCCCAGTGACATCAGTCAGGCCATGTCCCCTAGGCATGAGGGCACAGCTTTCTGTCTCCAGGTACTTAGCTGTGCATCGTCCCTGAGAACGCATGTCATCTGACCATGCACTTATACACACACACTCACACACATGTACTCACATAACCATACATATACACTCGCACACGTACACACACACACACACACACACGTACTCACATAACCATACATATACACGCACATGTAGACACACACACACACTCACATAACAGAAGCATACACTCACACATGCACACACACACACACACACCTGCACTCACAAAACCGTACATATACACACAAACACACACATACTCACATAACCATACATATACACTCACACACGTACACACACACATGCACTCACATAACCGTACACATACACTCACTCACACATACACACACACACACACACACACACACATGCACTCACAAAACCGTACATATACACACAAACACACACATGCTCTCACATAACCTTACACATACAATCTCACACGCACACACACACACGTTCTCACATAACCATACACATACTCTCACACGCACACACACACTTCATTCCAGCCTCGCCTGATACCTGAATCGCATTAACTCATTATCAGTATTTATTCTTTTCTTTTTTCCACCATTATTCATAACTGTTTACCCGCTGTTTATGTGATTCAAACTTTTCCATGCTTTGACAGATATGGTTTCCCTCTCTTGCCGTCTGTGCTGTGAGTGTTCCTGATGCTCCTCTCTGTAGCTGTCTGTGCTGGGAGTGTTGCTGATGTTCCTCTCTGTAGCTGTCTGTGCTGTGAGTGTTGCTGATGTTCCTCTCTGTTGCTGTCTGTGCTGGAAGTGTTGCTGATGCTCCTCTCTGTTGCTGTCTGTGCTGGGAGTGTTCCTGATGCTCCTCTCTGTAGCTGTCTGTGCTGGGAGTGTTGCTGATGTTCCTCTCTGTAGCTGTCTGTGCTGTGAGTGTTGCTGATGTTCCTCTCTGTTGCTGTCTGTGCTGGAAGTGTTGCTGATGCTCCTCTCTGTTGCTGTCTGTGCTGGGAGTGTTGCTGATGTTCCTCTCTGTAGCTGTCTGTGCCGTGAGTGTTGCTGATGTTCCTCTCTGTAGCTGTCTGTGCTGGGAGTGTTGCTGATGTTCCTCTCTGTTGCTGTCTGTGCTGGGAGTGTTGCTGATGTTCCTCTCTGTAGCTGTCTGTGCTGGGAGTGTTGCTGATGTTCCTCTCTGTTGCCGTCTGTGCTGTGCGTGTTGCTGAAGTGTCATTACTGTTCTGCACAGAGCTGTCCTGGGGCAGGTGGAATGGAACACATCTGATTTAGCAAATTCATTCACAGTGAAGTAAATATCACACTGAATCTGAGCAGCTGCTGTTTGATTTTGACCAGCTCTTCCCCTACAGTGAACATTTGTAGTGTTTCCCAGTCACTAACACGCCAAACCTGATTCTATAGCCACACATGACACCCATTACATCCACTGCCATGAGGACAGACTAATTCCTCAAAGCTATGAACACAATTCACCAGGTTTCACTGGCTGCAAATCTGTTGAACCCTTTGTGCAAAACTCAGCGCATAAAAATCACTTCACAATGCACGTTGCAACATTTATGAAGCACTGACGTTCAATATATAATGTATACCCATATATAATTTTATATAATTATTTGTCATATATTATATAATATGCATTTTTATATTATATACTTGTTATATTATATAATATTTCATTAAGTAATCACAAGCAATCGCGTCATTTAGATTTACACACAGTTACTCTCGGTACAAACACCAAGATGAAAAAACCCCCAAACATAACCTCAGGATGAATGTTGTTGTTAACATGAATTAATGATAGGGTGTCCTGTAGCTTAATGGTTAAGGTAAATGACTGGGACACGCAAGGTCGGTGGTTCTAATCCCGGTGTAGCCACAATAAGATCTGCACAGCCGTTGGGCCCTTGAGCAAGGCCCTTAACCCTGTCTCCTGCTTAGTCTAATCAACTGTACGTCACTCTGGATAAGAGCGTCTGCCAATAATGTAATGTAAAGATGGACAAATATGTGAATTACACATGCTGAGAATATTTGTGTATGACGTCACATGAGCTCCTGCCATTGATGAGGCAGGATTTAAATTCATTCATTCAGTACATACAATCTGCATCCTACGCCCTATCGCCCATTCCTAAAATCGCTGTGCAATTGATGCCTCTCATTCATCCATTCGTGCACACGTTCACGGCGATTGGCTGCCATGTAAGATCGGGAGCATTTGGAGGTTAGGTGTCCTGGCCAGAATTGCCTGTGATGTGAATAGAGACCTCCTTGATTTTAGTTTTAGTTTTGAGTGGAGTGTTCCATTCTGCCTTTGACGTCTGAGGTTTGGCCAGAGCAGTGCATTTTGTGTTTATAGATTTGGGAAAAAGGGCGGCACGGATGGTGCAGTAGGTAGCACTGCCGCCTCACAGCAAGGAGGTCTTGGGTTCGAATCTATTTGGCCGGGGCCTCTCTGTGTGGAGTTTGCATGTTCTCCCCGTGTTCGTGTGGGTTTCCTCCGGGTACTCTGGTTTCCTCCCACAGTCATAAGCACTTTATGCTGAAGTTATTATTATTATATTGATTGATATGCCTCAAAAAATATGGAAAATATGATACAATATTTAACCTAACAAGATATCTGAAATATGCACAGAGCAGACAGATTTTCTCATAACTCAAATGTGCAACCAATGAAATGCATAAGATAATAAATAGATTTTTGCCTATAAAAAGCTGAAGTGTGTGTGTGTGTGTGTTTTTAATTCACTTGAATTGGGCCCGCGCAATCCTTATCTTCATCCGCCACACAACAAAAAAGCAGCAAAACTCCATTTCCTTATACAGCCAAAAGGAGCGAACTGCAGTTGAGAGAAGTCCAGAACCCAACCGCTGATCTACGACACTGGAATACAGAAGGCACCGGGGTTTATTCCATGCGTGCTCGCCACCGTGCCGTTCTACGCATGCGCTCGTCAACACCCCCTCCTCTGTTTTATTCCTGAAGCGAACTCTGCTTCGCTACACGCGCCGACTGCGAGTGGCGGATTATAAATTTGTTGGGAAGATGGTGGCAGCGAGCTGGGCGGCGTTGCCTGCGCTTTAGCAGATACAAAAAAACTGCCTTCACCAACAACAGCCGCAACTGGTCACAGTTCTGCCCGGGCAGAATAAAACAGACACGGACGGGCAAAGAGAGAGGGAATCCCCGGGTCAGAAAAGGAAGAGGACGCAACGCAGCAGGAGACTGTTGTGATGTTGCAACCAGGCACATGTAGGATATAAACGCAAAAACCGGATCTGCCCAAAATTAAGGAATTCGTATGAGCCGAGGAATCACACCCTCCCGCACAGCGTATGTCATAATTTAATTAAAACAGAAACAAACAAAACACAGCGAGACCAGGGAGACCAGTTTTCAAGGGACTTCGAGACCGCTGGGAGCGGAGGGGATTGGAAGACGAGCAAATTATCCCACACTTCGGGCTCCGCGAGTTTGCTGTCTAACGAAGGGAACTGTGGCCTGACGAACTTTCGATGGGAGTGCGGAACCTTACGGGATTTACCTCCGTTCTGTTTGCACTTGTTTCCTGAATATCTGATGTCACGGATGATTGCTTTTTTTACGTTTTCTGGTTGTTTTCACGCATTCGTATGAGGATTAAGAACAAGTTGGGAGGTGTTAATGGACGTATCGATAGGTCTGCTTGCCGGCTGGTTTACATGGACGATTGGTATCATAATAATCTTTAAGCCAATATTGATTTAACCAGCTGGGTGGCTTTTCAGTCTTAAGTAAATATTGAAGTGTGGTCCAACAGCTAGTTGCATGTGTTAGTCTGGGAACGGGACTGCAGTGTTTTTACTTTTTTTTTTGCTTGCCTCTCCAGCGACATGTTTTTTATGTATATCATGTTTCTTCAAGTTACGAACTCCCCAAGCCCTTAGGAATCCAAGGATATCACCGACCGAGATCCGGACTATGAGCTCAGGAAAGAACGGGGCTCATCAGGGGGAATAGGCCCTCCTGTTGAATTAGGCAGCGGTGTGGGTATCGGGCTTCTCGCTGTGAATCGGTGCGTTAAAAACAGTAGCCAGCTGCGTTGTTTTTGACCCGTCCAGAGAGTTTTCTGAACTCTGTTTTAGACGTAAGGGTATAGGCTAAAAATCTTTTTTCAACTCGGGACCCAACTAATGCTTGGAAAGGAGAAACATTTTTCAAGGCTGTGGAAGTGGGAAAGAATAGTTTTTTCCCCCTGTGTTGGGTGTTATGACACAATGTAGACCATTAGTGTCTCGCAACTTAGATGGCTACAAAGCAGTATTTATTGCGTTGCAAAAATAATCGCGTAATGACAGTGCTGTCGAACTCCGTTTAAAGTGCACCCCAACACACACATACACTCACGCACGCAAATTAAGTAGCTAAACGGTGATCGGAAAGTCTGGGATCGGGGAAATATGAGACGTCGATGCAGTTTGTCTTCGGATTTTGGTGTCAAAGTTTACAAAGGAATCCTCTGTCAGCATCGCGAAGGTAGGGGGTTACGTTGGAAGGAGTGGACTGGCCGCGCTGTCAACGGCGGTGCCGTCAAAACGGAGCACGGCGCAGAGTGCTGGGCCAAGGCGACAAGAGAACCATTAATACTCGATAAATCGTTTCGGAAAATGTTGTTTAAATATTTTAAACTAAAAAAATACACACGCGGAGAATGTTTGGTTTACTGGAAGGAGTGACGGTGCATTAGAGGAGTTGGAGCTCTTCCAGGGAACTCTCGAAGGCTCAAGTGCTTCAGAACAGTGGCATATAAAGGGATGGACTGACGTAATTATGAGGTCGGATAACCAACTACTCGAATTTTTGGAACTGTCTTCAATAATGACTGTACCGTTTGCGTAGATGTTTTTTTTTATTTTTAAATATGCTAGTTCCCCCCCCATGTGTGTTTTATAATTGTCCCCGGTTTTCCATTCGTGGAATAAATACACTCAAGTTCAAGTCACGTTTCAGGATCACCGGCCAGTGGCTGTCTATATTAGCCAGCTAATCAGCCTTCAGGTGTCTGCATTATTTGTTCGTGTCGCGTTAACATGGCCTCGCAGTCCGCGCAACACCAAGGGCTTCTCCAGCACGGCACGGAGGTGAGCTGCGACTCCAGCGGGGACGGCGCGGTGTCCGTGCGGATCAATAACAGCCACAAGCCGCAGAAACACCTGCAGCCGGCTTCCAGCTCCGGAGGCCGCGCCAAGCCCTGCAAGTACAGCATTTCATCCAGCTGTAGCTCCGGGGAGTCGGGCTTGCCGCGGACGGCGGCGGCCGGGTTGTGCGGCCAGAGGAAGCTGCCCCAGCTGTTCGAGAGGTCGTCCGGGCTGTGGTGGAACCCGCGCTTCGACTCTTCCATCCTGGAGAAGGAGTGCCGCGAGCGCTGCTTCCCGCAGACGCGACGCCGCTTCCGCTACGTCCTGTTCTACCTGGCCGTCGCCGCCCTCCTGTGGGGCGTGTACTTCGGCGTTAACCGCGCCCGCTGCGACCCCCTCTCCTTCCTGGTTCCCACCGGCGCCTTCCTCCTGTTCTGCCTCCTCCTCTTCCTCCTCACCTTCACCCGGCTCTACGGCCGCTTCTACACCCAGGCCTCGCTGCTGCTCATCGTGGTGACCTTCGCCCTCACCCTGGCGCCCCAGGCACAGAGGCCCGACCCCCGTCCGGGCGCCAACCTCTCGCTGGAGGATGCCGCGCCCTGGGCCAAGCCCTGCGTCTCCCCCGTGGGGACGTTCTCCCTCTGCATGGAGGTGCTGCTCCTGCTCTACAGCGTGCTGCACGTGCGGCTGTACGCCTCCGTGCTGCTGGGCCTGCTCTACTCCCTGCTCTTTGAGGCCCTGGGCTGGCTGTACCTGCCCCTGGCCAGCGGAGGGAGCGGCAGCGGCCTGGACGACCTGGCCTGGCTGGTCCCGGCGAAGGCGCTGCTGCACCTGTGCGCCCACGCCATCGGCATCCACCTCTTCATCATGGCGGAGGTGCGCTCCCGCAGCACCTTCCTGAAGGTGGGCCAGGCCATCATGCACGGCAAGGACCTGGAGGTGGAGAAGGCCCTGAAGGAGCGCATGATCCACTCCGTCATGCCCCGGCGGGTGGCGGACGAGCTGATGAAGCAGGGCGACGAGGAGGGGGCCACGGACGCCTCCGGGAAGCGCTACTCCACCTCGTCCGCGTCCGGGGGGGCCGGCGCCTCGGCCTCCTCCAGCCCCAAGGGCCACAAGAGGAAGAAGACCTCCATCCCCCGGGGCCAGCTCATCTTCCGGCCCTTCAACATGAAGCGCATGGAGCCCGTCAGCATCCTGTTCGCCGACATCGTGGGCTTCACCAGGATGAGCGCCGCCAAGTCCGCGCACGCGCTGGTGGGCCTGCTCAACGACCTGTTCGGCCGCTTCGACCGGCTGTGCGAGCTGACGCGCTGCGAGAAGATCAGCACGCTGGGCGACTGCTACTACTGCGTGGCGGGCTGCCCGGAGCCGCGGCCCGACCACGCCTACTGCTGCGTGGAGATGGGCCTGGGCATGATCCAGGCCATCGAGCAGTTCTGCCAGGAGACGCGCGAGATGGTGGACATGCGCGTGGGCGTGCACACGGGCACCGTGCTGTGCGGCATCCTGGGGATGAAGCGCTTCAAGTTCGACGTCTGGTCCAACGACGTCAACCTGGCCAACCTGATCGAGCAGCTGGGCGTGGCCGGGAAGGTGCACCTGTCCGAGGCCACCGCCCGCTTCCTGGACGACCGCTACCCGCCGCGAGGACGGCCGCGTCACCGAGAGGGTGGGCCGCAGCGTGGTCGCCGAGCAACTGAGAGGTAAGCGGGCTTCGGGGGCCCCGGTGGCTCAGGTACGCGACTGGCGCCTGGGGGTTGCCGGTTCAAGCCCCGGTGTCGCCGCGGGAAGACCCGGCGGCGGCAGCTGTGGGGCCCTTGAGCCCACGTTGCTCTAGGGGGGGGGGATTGCCCCTGCTTAGTCTAATCCAGGGGTCGGCAACCCTGGTCCTGGAGAGCCGCAGGGTGTGCTGGCTTTCGTTGTTACTTGGCATTAATTGATCAATGAAAGCCGTTGATTGCACAGTTAACTCGCCTCACCTAGTTTCTTGGCTCTGATCGGTTGCTTATTTTAAGGTGGAGACGAAAGCCAGCACACCCTGCGGCTCTCCGGACCAGGGTTGCCGACCCCTGGTCTAATCAATGCAAGTTGCTTTGAAAAAAAAGTGTCCGCTAAATCGCTAATGTATGTAGGATTGTGGCAGTTTTAGTGAATGGCAGTGCAGGGAGATAGGGAGGGAGGAACAGGGGATTGTAGATAAGATGGTAAATTAATTGCATTTATTTAGCACTTTTTCCAGCAACTAGGACTAGCACTTACGCCTAATGCCTCTCATTCACCCATTCACTCAGCAACCGGCGAAACGCTGCCATGCAGGGCCAATCGGCTCGTCGGAGCAGTTAGGGGTTAGGCGTTCAAACTGGCAACTCTCCCAACTGCCAGGCGACCCCTCTTGCCTCCTGAGCTGACGTCGATGGTCAGCTGAAAGCCGAACTGGTTTGTGGCGCGAGCTGAAGGCCCGTCTCTTCAGACGGCGACACGGTTCCCTTTTCATTCCCAACCGTGATAGCCCTCCCTTTTGATACTAATTCAGGCTTTATGGTGTTTTTATGGTTTTATGCTTCTCTTTTTGAGGGCTTGTTTGCGGATGTGATCTGTGTACCTTCAGGATTTATGTTTTGGTTCTTGGTTTGCTTTGGTTCATTTGCCTTAGTGCTTTCGTGGTGCGAATTTACGCCCAATGGCTTCGGTAAACATCCTCATATAAACTGATAGCGCGTTAGCCGTGTGCAGGCTCCTCGGATAAGAGTCGGCTTGGCAAATAGAAAGTGTTAGTGATGTAATTAAAGGCCGTGGGTATGGGGGGGGGGGGGGGGGAGTGGGATTGTGGGTAGGATTGCAGGGCTCCCTTGGCTCTTGTTTGCCTGTCAGTGTCCTGGAAAGCTTGCTGTCTGGCTGTATCTGTCTTTGCATGCACTGGATCAGGGCTAATGAGGGCCCGTGTAAACTATCTCTCAGACGCCAGGGACACACTCTCTCTTCTGCCTGTGGGGGGGGGGGGGGGGGTGGTCCTTTTTGGGGATGCTTGTGGGAGGTCATGGTGATCCTTTAGAAACTGGGGGTTCCATAACACCCCCTCCCTGCACACGCACGCACACACACACCGGGTATGTTTATGAAAAGTTGATGAAGATTTGTTCGTGAAAGGCTGGTGAGGTAGAGTGAGGAGTGTGGTTTATAATCCCAGAGTTCTGCTTGTGATTGGAGTGTGTTCTGGATGTGGGGTGGGGTGGTTGGAGTGGAGGATGCTGTGCCCTCCTCTCTCCCATTTTCTCCGCTCCAGTTTCCTTTTGGTCCTGCTGAATGCGGTGTTGTATTGGCAGGCCTGCAGTGCTGTTTGCGCTGCACTTCTGTACGGTTGCGCTTGAGAAACGTAACCAGAAGGAACTGAAACTGCACAGCTGGCACAATAAAGCTCAGGAATGCACGCGGGTGCACTTGGTAATGTGTGAAACTTGACTTGCCAGAATTACATTAGCAACAGGTGCTATAATGGTAATAGAAAATTATCTCTCTCCCTCGTTCCTCTCTTCCCTCTCTCTCTCCCTCTTTCCTCTCTCTCTCTCTCTCTTTCTGGTCTGATCAGATCAGCTCTCTCAAAACTCGGTGGTGTCTCGCCCGTCACCTGTAGGTGGCGCTCCTCAGATTCCGCTCCGGGGAAAGGCCTGGTTTGTTCCCTCCTCCGGGCCCCTGAGCTCTTGAGGAATAGCAGATGGTTTTTATTAAGTGCTGCGTGCTGTATTAGATTAGATAAGATGCGAGATGTTCCCTTTCATCTCCTGCAGCGCAGACGGGATTAGAACATGTCCCGCTCCGTCCGGTGTTTGATCTCATGACCTTGTCATCAGAAGTGGCGGCAGTGCACTTTGACCTCAACCTTTTCCCTGTTTGTTTGCGCGTGTGTGTGTGTGCGCGTGTGTGTGCGCGTGTGTGCGCGCGTGTGTGCGCGCGTGTGTGCGCGCGTGTGTGCGCGCGTGTGTGCGCGCGTGTGTGCGCGCGTGTGTGCGCGCGTGCGTGCGTGCGTGCGTGCGTGCCTGGCCTGACCCTAAATCCCTGCTTTCCCAGAATGCAGCTGGGTGAGCTTCGGAGCCTGTGAGTTCCAGTTCTCCGCTGTCCGTCTCCACGGCGACTCGCGTTACCGTAATGCCAGCCGTGTGACTTCCCGCAAGGCACAACCCCGGCCCGCTTCTTCTTTTGTGCCAGAACAGTAGCTGGCAGGTAGACCCCCCC
Organism: Conger conger; assembly: GCF_963514075.1. Classification (NCBI taxonomy): domain Eukaryota; kingdom Metazoa; phylum Chordata; class Actinopteri; order Anguilliformes; family Congridae; genus Conger; species Conger conger. Next base: position 78,376,637 of record NC_083761.1, read on the forward strand.
CCCCCCCCACCCCCCCCCCCCCCCCACCCCCCTTCTCTTTTGCGTCACGGTGTGAGGAACTGTCTTTGAGTGGAGCATATCCAAGTCTGCTAACGTGCTAAAGGAGCCCTGTTCAGGCCAGTTCTGTTTGGCACGTGCACAGTTTGAAACGTCACTGAACGTCAGGGGCTCCTCAAGACCGGGAAAACAGTTTGGAAATAGATTCCATGCACTGGGTAAAGGGAATATAATACTGTTCAGTTCAGTGCTACTGTTTATCCGGATGGGCCAGGTAAGCGAATAAGCATGTGGATAATTCCTCATGGTCCTTTTTCGACATAAAGGGCCATAGAGCTGTTGGTCATATCAAATGCATAAATACTGCGCAATCATGAATAATACATAACAGTTGGATTACTGTACCACAGAAACTTCCGGATGGAAAGACTTGCTTCGGCTTGAAACAAGACTCCAGAAAGGGTATCCGTGCACAAACGAATGGGACTAACACTTTGTGTGGGTGTGGGTGTGGGTGTGGGTGTGGGTGGGTGTGGGTGTAATCCCGGTGTAGCCACAATAAGATCCGCACAGCCGTTGGGCCCTTGAGCAAGGTCCTTAACCCTGCATTGCTCCAGGGGAGGATTGTCTCCTGCTTAGTCTAATTAACTGTACGTCACTCTGGATAAGAGCGTCTGCCAAATGCCAATAATGTAAATGTAGTAAAATCCTGCTGTTCCGCCTACGCGATTCCCCTCCATTTTCCCCCTGTGCACTGCATAAGAGCCTTGGCCCCCCCAGAGCACAAATATATGCTGTATTGAAGGGTGTCTACGTCTGAGTGTGTTGGTCTTGTGATATAGCAAGTATGACTCCTCCCGTGGGTGTGCCACTTCACCACTGACCGTTCTCAGGCTGTGTCTCCCCCATCCTCCCTGCTACCATCGCCCTTTCACACGGCTTCAATTCGGAAATCTTCTGTCCCGAAAAAAGGCCTTCTGTCTGCAATTTTTGGGTGTCACACAAATATGACTAAGAAATCTGTGTGTACTACTTGCCTGAATTGTAATGTTCGTTAATAGTTATTGTTTAAGAGAGTTGAGAAGTTGTTGCCGAATGTTATTGCGGCTAACGTTAACATTGGCTGGCAAGACGGCTGGTGATCGTTATTTTGGCTTATTTATGGCTTCGCTGAACTTCCCAGAAAAAGGGTGAGATGGTTCTGTTCACTGTTATTTGTCTGACATGCACTAGCTCATATATCCGCATCTCTTGACTAACTCCAGTTCTACTTCAACCTCTGTGGCCCACAATTTCTTCTGCTTTATGGACTGTCATGTGCACTGCGAAAAGGTGAGACTTCTCTGTGGGTAACTGTGCATTGAACAGAGCCAATCAAATATGAATCACACAGAATACAAGTTCGAAAGAAGCAAATTGCCATCAACAAATTATGAATACAAGTACTACATAGTTGGTGTGACTTTTGAGAGGTGAAATTACCTTCAAACGTCTGACCAATCAAACATCGCCAGCTCAATCTCCATGGGTCTAATAATAACATTTGCAAAAATATCTACTTCAAAAAAGCATAAATCAAAAAGCATTTTATTTTGCTGGGAGTTCTAACCGACTCCTGTCGCCATCCTCAAATCAGAAATGGATGTTAAACAAGCTCATCTGCCAAGTACATGAAGTTAGTTCTCTAAAAGTGGCTGATGTTAAATGTGGTTCAGGTGCATAGTGATTTCTATGGTGCTGTTTAACCCTTTTAAGGTATGGCAAATATGTAATCAGAATACACCCCTACTGCCACTTGATTGGCCAGAACTGTGGCCCAACCGTTCTGTGATTGGTCTCTAATGTAATGTGGATGTCCACCAGCTCATACCAGGTACTGCTGACCAGTAGATAGAATGGAGCAGTGGTAATCTGGCCATAAACCAATACAAAGCAGCCTGTATCTTTTACAACGTAAGTACAGTGCTGGGCAGGTGTGGCAACAGATCTCCACTTTAACCCCCGTCTTTTTGTGCTCAAGCACGACCTTTGACCCCCCCCTTGCAAATTAGCCTTCCAGTAACATGAGACTTTGGACCTCCTTGATCCCGATTGGTTGGTCTCCTTGTTGTCTCCAGGTAAAAGAGGCAGGGTGAGGTTGGCCTCCTCTTCACTGGCTGGTGTTGCCGGGCTGGGCTGCTCCTGGGTGCTGGTTTGAGGGAGCTTCACCGTAGCAGTGCATGCTGGGTATTCTGTGACTACAGAAGGGGAGCGAGGGTCAGACACGGAGGCATGATCGCCTGTCGTGAGTCAGCGGCCGACGCGTGTGTCAGCGTGTGCGTGCAGGAGCGTGCAAGCTCCTCCCACACTGCTGTGCTCCTCGTGAGATGTGTTTATAACTTTCGGTTATGGCGCAGTTCAAAGGTTCAGTTTAATCGCTGGAACCGTGTCTGCTGCGCCAAGCGGAAGTGTGTGTGTGTGTGTGCGCGTGTGCGTGTGTGTGTACATTCCAATTCTGTCTCTATAGGGGGAGAATTTGGGATCATTGATTTAAGATCAGCGCACAACCCTATAGGTCAGACTGTGAAGGTGTGCCTTCCCTTCAAAACATTGCCCCTCTCATCCACCCCTGAGGTCCTCTTGTGTAGTGGAGTTCCATTTGCTATCCAGCATTCATCAGGGGCTGGGTTGCCCTGGAGCTGACCAAAACCAGTCCAACCACCAAGCACACCAAGCCTTGATCAGGCAGCAGGGACAATGAGATAAGGCCAAACCTCCGCACTATCAGATCCAAACTCTGAATGCGATGCAGGAAACAAACCTATTTGGTTGAATTTAATATGCGTGTATTTGTGTATTTGTGTATCTGTGGCGTATGTATACATTTCTGTAGATGAATAGGCCCTATGGACGTGGACCCACTCCACTTTTATCAGAGATGCAGCTGACACAAAAATCATTTTCCGGCAAAACCGGGAATGGGAAATTTGGGAAAACAAATCTAGCATGTGAGGTAACAAACTCCCAAGAGGGAAGGAAAGCAGTGGTGAGGGAAAAAAAACCTTTGGCGAATGAGAGAGAACCAGCAAGGTGTTAGGCGTGTCCGTAGAGCACAATGCCCTCGACCCACCTGGGATTTGAACATGTCACCTTCTGTTGAAGAGACTGTCCCACGCTGCCGAGAGTTGGCTGGTCTGTTGGCTTTCGGTGTCGTGTCTGCAAATGGCTGCAAAACAGCTGCCCAGGACAGCCGCGGAATGCTGGTCTCCCGGGAGACGGGTTGATTGGCAGCTCTGAGGCCGGAGATGAGCTTGTTGTGTGGGTGGGGGCGGGGTCGGGGGCGGGGTCGGGGACGGGTGACTGCGCTCATCCAGGTGCGCGTGTGAGAGTGAAAACGTGATGGGGTACAGCCACCTCACGGCGCCCTCTAATGATGGGAACGGATGGAGGTGCGAGAGAGGAAGAGAGAAGGGTGGTGAGAGAGGGGGTGGGAAGGGAAGACTGAGATAAAGGCGGGAAAAGGGAGAGATGGAGAGAGTGAGAAGGAGAGGGAGGGTAAGGGGGACATGGAGAGAGAGAGGGAGGTAGGGAGGGAAGACAGATTAAGGGAGGGAGGGAGGGAAGACAGATTAAGGGAGGGAGGGAGGGGGAAGGAAGGGAAGACTGAGATTAAGGCAGGGAAACAGAGAGATGGAGAGAGGAAGGGAGAGGAGGATAGGGAGGGTAAGAGGCAGACAGAGAGATGGAGAGAGAGTGAACGAGAGGGAGGGAGAGAGAGGAACAGGTGGTCCGGGCTGGAGATCCACAGGGTCTGCTGGTTTTAAATCCCACTAAACCCACTGACCTTACTGGAGGGCCATAAAGCACTTTAACTGCTGTGGAAACCCCAGAGTCCTGTGCGCACAGCCTTGCTTGTTGAGGAGGGTTAGAAGTGGCTGCAGGGAGCAGGGTTTTTTTATTTATTTATTATTTTTTATTATTTATTTATTTTTCGTTTGTATTTTTTTTTTTTTTTTTTTTCTTTCTCCCCCCCCGCCCGCAGTTCTGCGGCTAACGGCTGGGTTTTCCCAGGGCTGTCCCAGCGTCAGGGGCCCCAGGGGGGCCGGGACAGCACTGTTTATGGCCTCAGAGCTGCACTCACAGTGGATCGAATTATCCTGGAGCATCTGGATATGCCTCTCTCCCATGGGAAGCCCGAAAGCAGCAGCCCAATAAGGCCATGGAAACCAGCCCATCACTGACTTAAACCAACGCTTAAAGGTCCCATGTTGTGGAAAACGGCATCTCCCTGGCAATGTGCATTTTAAAGGAGTTGGAAGGTGTTTATAGAAACACTGTGAAACAATCAAAATTGTTGATTCCGCACAATCTGTGCATTTCAACAAGTTGTTTGGAATTCCGTGAAGTTGTGACATCACAAAGATGCGCTTGTTCGCCTCGCTTGTTGCCGGAACCAATCCAAGCGCTTGACACAGACTGCGTTCAGTTAGATTGACCTAGCCAGCCAATCAGAACAGAGGTTTGTTGACGTCAACGGGCCTTAAAGACGCTGTCACTAAAACGGCCTGTTCTTCGTAAAGCTCATGATAGACGCTGGAGAATGGACATTAAAACGAGTTAGTTTTTTGTACTTTTGGAACAAACACCTTTTTATGGATATCAGGACCTAAATAATACCTTGGCAAATACATAATGGGGTTCAAGATCCCCATCTTAAATACTATATATTGCCTTGAAACCCTTAAACCTGAAATATGGGCATAAATATCAAGGGATTCAAAAACAAATGGGTTGAATCATTAGACAGAGAATATGTTGTTTAAATAATTAAAACACTTGGAAATGCTGGGTTTATATTCATAAGCACATAGAATACAAGCTCTAAAGGTCGTACACAGTGAGAATATGGGTTAAAGTTCTCTGTCATGGACAATCTGGGGTTTAAATCATTAAACACTTTAAATGTGGCTTTTAAATAGTTAAACACTGAAGGCAAAGTTCAGGGTAAATCCCTGAACATCCTTTTGGATTTAAGTCCTTAATCTGACACAGGGGACTGTGGAAAGTACAGGGTTTATGAATCCTTAAATACGGAGTGCATAGGCTTTCATCTTCAGGAGCGGAGGCCACGGGACCTATCCTAGATCTGATTCCGATTAGTCGGATTCTTAAATGGATTTCTTGTGTCTTTTTTTTGTTCTTTGTTTTGAGGATCTTGTGTGATGGTGTGTCGATCTCTGCTTCCTTGGCCCTAGGCGTCACAGTTTTTCTGGTTCCACGCATTGCCTTGTCTTCAGAAATGCCCCCACACACACGGGGCACATAGCACTGGGGGTGTGTTCAGACATGCGTTGTCTGCCTGCGTACAAGGGGAAATGGCACCTGGTGCCAAGACATGTGCAGTATTTGTTTTACCTTCAGGGGGTAATTCATTTACAGGAGATGGTGCACACACTCCTGATTACAGGATCTTCTGCCTGGTCTGTTATTGTCACAGGAAGTGATGTCACTGTAAAGTTCACTGTGGTTTCTCAGATTGGAGTCCCAGCTGAACCTCTGACATAATTGAAGCATCATTGAGGCCCAGGGTCACATAGTAAGACTCTTTTTTATTTTGTTCTCCCCTTAAAAGTGATGTGTTCTTCCCATGGACACAAGCCGGAATGAAGACAAATTGTTATGTTGATTGTGTTTTGAGGTGTGGATGAGACATGGGTGGATTGTTTTGCTTTAATTTTGAGAGCACAGCTGTATGTGAGTATAATACTGATGTAGTCCCCAAACACTCCCTGCTGAGAGGGAGAGAGCGAGAGAGAGAGCGAGAGAGCGAGAGAGCGAGAGAGCGAGAGAGCGAGCGAGCGAGAGAGAGAGAGAGAGAGAGAGAGAGAGAGAGAGAGAGAGAGCGAGAGAGCGAGAGAGCGAGAGAGCGAGAGAGCGAGAGAGCGAGAGAGCGAGAGAGCGAGAGAGCGAGAGAGCGAGAGTGGGTTAATGGGAAGAGGTTTTATAGTGGAGTAGCTGCTTTAAGAGCGAGCTGGGGCCAGACCGGGGCAGAATGGAGATACACGGGGTCGGCCTGTTTCAACCTTAAAGGTCCCATATAGTGTATTTTGCAGTGTTTTATTTTAGGTTCTGTGGCTTTAAGTACCAAAAACAATCTCTATCCATTCTCCAGCGCCTCTCATGAGCTTTACCAAGAACAGGCTGTTTTAGTGACCGCAGCTGCATCTGAAATCAAACACTACACACACTGTCCATGCGTACTATGAATTGGTGTATGGTACATAAGGCGGTTTTAGTATGCAAGCAGAAAGTACAAAGGATTTTCAGACATAATGCGTCTTCATAGAGCACCAACACTTTAAACACGGTGCATGTTGATGACGGCAGCGAGTTGATCTGAATTTGTGTAATGTGTGCGGCCTG